>NC_092270.1:3102784-3402784 GCF_036320965.1 Panulirus ornatus
CACACCGCAAGAAGGAGAGGAAGCCAAGACCGGATCATCAAAGCGCCAGGCATAAAGAAGCGAAAGAACCTCCGAAAACAAGACACAGCGTTTGATGATGGTTAGGTCTGAAGAGGAGGAGACACAGGCGACAACATGTGTCCCTCAGGGTTTTCGAATCGTTCCGTCAACACAGACTTCAGGGAAACAAAACCATGGCTCCCCTTCACCACCGTCAGGTCTTGTTGCCAGCTCTTCCATAGCCCTCACCCATATACATGTGACTGACGACACCTCACCATGACGACACCTCACCATGACGACACCTCACCATGACGAGACCTCACCATGACGACACCTCACCATGACGACACCTCACCATGACGAGACCTCACCATGACACCACCTCACCATGACGACACCTCACCATGACGACACCTCACCATGACGACACCTCACCATGACGACACCTCACCATGACGACACCTCACCATGACGACACCTCACCATGACGACACCTCACCATGACGACACCTCACCATGACGACACCTCACCATGACGACACCTCACCATGACGACACCTCACCATGACGACACCTCACCATGACGACACCTCACCATGACGACACCTCACCATGACGACACCTCACCATGACGACACCTCACCATGACGACACCTCACCATGACGACACCTCACCATGACGACACCTCACCATGACGACACCTCACCATGACGACACCTCACCATGACGACACCTCACCATGACGACACCTCACCATGACGACACCTCACCATGACGACACCTCACCATGACGACACCTCACCATGACGACACCTCACCATGACGACACCTCACCATGACGACACCTCACCATGACGACACCTCACCATGACGACACCTCACCATGACGACACCTCACCATGACGACACCTCACCATGACGACACCTCACCATGACGACACCTCACCATGACGACACCTCACCATGACGACACCTCACCATGACGACACCTCACCATGACGACACCTCACCATGACGACACCTCACCATGACGACACCTCACCATGACGACACCTCACCATGACGACACCTCACCATGACGACACCTCACCATGACGACACCTCACCATGACGACACCTCACCATGACGACACCTCACCATGACGACACCTCACCATGACGACACCTCACCATGACGACACCTCACCATGACGACACCTCACCATGACGACACCTCACCATGACGACACCTCACCATGACGACACCTCACCATGACGACACCTCACCATGACGACACCTCACCATGACGACACCTCACCATGACGACACCTCACCATGACGACACCTCACCATGACGACACCTCACCATGACGACACCTCACCATGACGACACCTCACCATGACGACACCTCACCATGACGACACCTCACCATGACGACACCTCACCATGACGACACCTCACCATGACGACACCTCACCATGACGACACCTCACCATGACGACACCTCACCATGACGACACCTCACCATGACGACACCTCACCATGACGACACCTCACCATGACGACACCTCACCATGACGACACCTCACCATGACGACACCTCACCATGACGACACCTCACCATGACGACACCTCACCATGACGACACCTCACCATGACGACACCTCACCATGACGACACCTCACCATGACGACACCTCACCATGACGACACCTCACCATGACGACACCTCACCATGACGACACCTCACCATGACGACACCTCACCATGACGACACCTCACCATGACGACACCTCACCATGACGACACCTCACCATGACGACACCTCACCATGACGACACCTCACCATGACGACACCTCACCATGACGACACCTCACCATGACGACACCTCACCATGACGACACCTCACCATGACGACACCTCACCATGACGACACCTCACCATGACGACACCTCACCATGACGACACCTCACCATGACGACACCTCACCATGACGACACCTCACCATGACGACACCTCACCATGACGACACCTCACCATGACGACACCTCACCATGACGACACCTCACCATGACGACACCTCACCATGACGACACCTCACCATGACGACACCTCACCATGACGACACCTCACCATGACGACACCTCACCATGACGACACCTCACCATGACGACACCTCACCATGACGACACCTCACCATGACGACACCTCACCATGACGACACCTCACCATGACGACACCTCACCATGACGACACCTCACCATGACGACACCTCACCATGACGACACCTCACCATGACGACACCTCACCATGACGACACCTCACCATGACGACACCTCACCATGACGACACCTCACCATGACGACACCTCACCATGACGACACCTCACCATGACGACACCTCACCATGACGACACCTCACCATGACGACACCTCACCATGACGACACCTCACCATGACGACACCTCACCATGACGACACCTCACCATGACGACACCTCACCATGACGACACCTCACCATGACGACACCTCACCATGACGACACCTCACCATGACGACACCTCACCATGACGACACCTCACCATGACGACACCTCACCATGACGACACCTCACCATGACGACACCTCACCATGACGACACCTCACCATGACGACACCTCACCATGACGACACCTCACCATGACGACACCTCACCATGACGACACCTCACCATGACGACACCTCACCATGACGACACCTCACCATGACGACACCTCACCATGACGACACCTCACCATGACGACACCTCACCATGACGACACCTCACCATGACGACACCTCACCATGACGACACCTCACCATGACGACACCTCACCATGACGACACCTCACCATGACGACACCTCACCATGACGACACCTCACCATGACGACACCTCACCATGACGACACCTCACCATGACGACACCTCACCATGACGACACCTCACCATGACGACACCTCACCATGACGACACCTCACCATGACGACACCTCACCATGACGACACCTCACCATGACGACACCTCACCATGACGACACCTCACCATGACGACACCTCACCATGACGACACCTCACCATGACGACACCTCACCATGACGACACCTCACCATGACGACACCTCACCATGACGACACCTCACCATGACGACACCTCACCATGACGACACCTCACCATGACGACACCTCACCATGACGACACCTCACCATGACGACACCTCACCATGACGACACCTCACCATGACGACACCTCACCATGACGACACCTCACCATGACGACACCTCACCATGACGACACCTCACCATGACGACACCTCACCATGACGACACCTCACCATGACGACACCTCACCATGACGACACCTCACCATGACGACACCTCACCATGACGACACCTCACCATGACGACACCTCACCATGACGACACCTCACCATGACGACACCTCACCATGACGACACCTCACCATGACGACACCTCACCATGACGACACCTCACCATGACGACACCTCACCATGACGACACCTCACCATGACGACACCTCACCATGACGACACCTCACCATGACGACACCTCACCATGACGACACCTCACCATGACGACACCTCACCATGACGACACCTCACCATGACGACACCTCACCATGACGACACCTCACCATGACGACACCTCACCATGACGACACCTCACCATGACGACACCTCACCATGACGACACCTCACCATGACGACACCTCACCATGACGACACCTCACCATGACGACACCTCACCATGACGACACCTCACCATGACGACACCTCACCATGACGACACCTCACCATGACGACACCTCACCATGACGACACCTCACCATGACGACACCTCACCATGACGACACCTCACCATGACGACACCTCACCATGACGACACCTCACCATGACGACACCTCACCATGACGACACCTCACCATGACGACACCTCACCATGACGACACCTCACCATGACGACACCTCACCATGACGACACCTCACCATGACGACACCTCACCATGACGACACCTCACCATGACGACACCTCACCATGACGACACCTCACCATGACGACACCTCACCATGACGACACCTCACCATGACGACACCTCACCATGACGACACCTCACCATGACGACACCTCACCATGACGACACCTCACCATGACGACACCTCACCATGACGACACCTCACCATGACGACACCTCACCATGACGACACCTCACCATGACGACACCTCACCATGACGACACCTCACCATGACGACACCTCACCATGACGACACCTCACCATGACGACACCTCACCATGACGACACCTCACCATGACGACACCTCACCATGACGACACCTCACCATGACGACACCTCACCATGACGACACCTCACCATGACGACACCTCACCATGACGACACCTCACCATGACGACACCTCACCATGACGACACCTCACCATGACGACACCTCACCATGACGACACCTCACCATGACGACACCTCACCATGACGACACCTCACCATGACGACACCTCACCATGACGACACCTCACCATGACGACACCTCACCATGACGACACCTCACCATGACGACACCTCACCATGACGACACCTCACCATGACGACACCTCACCATGACGACACCTCACCATGACGACACCTCACCATGACGACACCTCACCATGACGACACCTCACCATGACGACACCTCACCATGACGACACCTCACCATGACGACACCTCACCATGACGACACCTCACCATGACGACACCTCACCATGACGACACCTCACCATGACGACACCTCACCATGACGACACCTCACCATGACGACACCTCACCATGACGACACCTCACCATGACGACACCTCACCATGACGACACCTCACCATGACGACACCTCACCATGACGACACCTCACCATGACGACACCTCACCATGACGACACCTCACCATGACGACACCTCACCATGACGACACCTCACCATACCTTCCTCCTCTGATTCAAGACAGGGGAATGACGAGGAAGAACTTGCTGGCGTTCAAGCAGCAAAGACAAGGCAGGTAAAACTCGAGAGCCAGGTTAAGCAGCGCGGGAGGAGGGGGAAGCACCACCTCAAAAGACAACTGTTGCAACGGTGGCCGACGCTACATTACCACAACCCGTCTGTGAGGAGCGCGGTGAGGGAGGGAGGGAGGGAAAGTAGAGAGGGAGGGAGGGAAGGAAGAGAGGGAGGGAGGGAGGGTGGAAGTTAGAGTGGAAGAAGGAAAAAGGGGGAGAGGGAGGGAGGGTGGACGTCAGAGTGGAAGAAGGAAAAAAGGGGGAGAGGAAGGAACACCAGATGAAACAGTGCACACGATGGCCTGAGGGTACGTGAGGTGGGGAGGGGGAATGGAAAATAGAAAGAAAAAAAAGGGATGTGAGGTGAGAAGGGAGACGCGTTCTCCGGCTGTCGTGAGGGATGGGGAACGGAAACGAGATCCCCGTCAAGCGAGGGGAGAGAGAGAGAGAGAGAGAGAGAGAGAGAGAGAGAGAGAGAGAGAGAGAGAGAGAGAGAGAGAGAGAGAGAGTAGGGGAAAGGGATGGAAGTGGATTCTCTGGCAAGGGGAAATAAGGAGGTTAAGGGAGGAACAGGCCCTTCGAAGGGTTCTAGCTAATGTGAATTAAGGGGTTGTGAGGGGAGATAAGAGACTGAGGTCCAGCTATTGAGTAACCTCGGTCGGTGTGTGTGTGTGTGTGTGTGTGTGTGTGTGTGTGTGTGTGTGTGTGTGTGTGTGTGTGTGTGTGTGTGTGTGTGTGTTGAACTAAAGGTGTTAGAAAAAACAGAGAGAGAGGTTCTGGGGCAGGTGAGACTACGGATGTACAGGGAGATGTGAGATAAGACATAAGAGACTACGTGATGTACAGGGAGATAAGAGATAAGAGAGCCTCGGGCTCCAGCTTAGAGGGCGGGGGAGTGGATGTGAGAGGGACGGTACCATACACCAGAGAAGGACCCTACCCTCACCCCCTTTTTTTTTTTCCTACGGAGGGGTACCTGCAGCTTCGAGGATCAGCTACGTTCGAGACCGAGCGAGTCATGAGGGACTGCTTCGGGACGAGGAGCACCTCGAGGTGAGGAACTCACCCTCGTCCACTGCCGATGGCACAACCTCACAGAAGGTGGCTTTTCACTCACAGCGTACCCTCCTCACAGCGTACCCTCCTCATAGCTACCCTCCTCATTAGGAGGGAGAAAAAAAAATACAGGTAACGAGATGAATTAACATGAGGGAACGTATTCCTGATGAGGAGTGAGAGAGTGAGGGAGAGCTGCGTCTAAAGTACGAAGGAGGGAATGACGCTCAGGAGGAGGAGGAGGAGGAGGAGGAGGAGCAGGAGGACGCAGGAAGGATTACCGGAGAACCGCCTTAATGAAGGGAATCAATAGGATCCAAAATGGGATCAACAGACGAGTAAAACAATGGCTGGGGGAGGGAGAGGGTGTAGGTGTTGAGCGCCTCGTAATCCGCCGCTAACGACGTCAAGAGGATGGTCACACAGTTGCGTTCATTACCAGGAGTGATATGTCATTACCTTGCGGGTGGCGCTGAAGCTTAAACTTGGGCACACCTTCCCAGCCGCAGGCCGGCCCCGAGCCCACACAGAGAGGGGGAGGTGGAATATGGCAGGGGAGGAGCAGCGCTACAAAACCCGAGCAATGAGATTAAGAGGCGACAAGGCAAGGGTGATGGTCGCGGGGGGAGGAGGGAGCGCAGTGTGTGTGTGTGTGTGTGTGTGTGTGTGTGTGTGTGTGTGTGTGTGTGTGTGTGTGTGCAAATTTGTAAAGCAGGAGGAGGTGGCGCTCTACTTGAGGACGAGGGAGGAGGAGGACGAGAACAGGACTTCGGAAGGATGAGGGACCTTGCGAGGCGGGGTGCGGGGGGCGGCTCCTGACGCAGAAAGCGACGAGTGAGAGAGAGAGAGAGAGAGAGAGAGAGAGAGAGAGAGAGAGAGAGAGAGAGAGAGAGAGAGAGAGAGAGAGAGAGAGAGAGAGACGTCTCTTGAAGCAGCAGCTCTCAAGGACTACATGGGGACGGCGGATACGCCTTCAAGGACGACATGGGGGACGGCGGATACGCCTTCAAGGACGACATGGGGGACGGCGGATACGCCTTCAAGGACTACATGGGCATGATGACGGATACCATAAGGCCCGTTGGCCCATGTCACTTCTAATTCTATTTCTAATCCAAGCGACAGGATGTCTGAAGCAGCCGAGGAGAAGAGCCAGGGGGTGGCTATGAGGGAATGGGGGGTAGTCTTGCTGGAGGACGAGCTAGTCCTCAGGATAATGGGCTGTCCTTGGGGAACCTGGAGGTTGCTGGGGGGTTGGGGAAGGATGAGCAAGCCAAGAGATGATGGGGCGAGCAGGGGAAAAGCTGGGTGGAGGAGAGGGGATGGGTAGCTATCATGGTGCTGGAGGGTGAACTGAACCAAGAGGGAAAACGGTGCTGGGGTAGACAACAGAGGAATGGAAGAAAACGGTGCTGGGGTAGACAACAGAGAAATGGAGGAAAACGGTGGTGGAGTAGCCAACAAAAGCATGGAAGAAAACGGTGCTGGGTTAGACAACAGAAGCATGGAAGAAAACGGTGCTGGGATGGACGACAGAAGCATGGAGGAAAACGGTGCTGGAGACGGAAGAGGAGAGACGGAGGGTTGCCAGTGGGATGACTGTATCATTCTTGGGGAACGCGAGGCGGCCAATGGGAGGGCGCCGACGACACGACGGGGTAACAACCATCACCGAAGAGGTGGATGACAAGACTACAAGACCCTCCTCCTCACCCAGGACCAACCCCGTGGCCCTTAACCCCCGACGCTGAGACACTCCAGCCTCGCCCGAGTGGCTGGCTCTACTGGCTTCTTGCTACTGCCGCTGATGCGCCCCCATACACTCTCTTCGCCACAGCCACACAAGGCTGAGCTCTTCCTCCCGTCTCTAACTCATTCATACCCACGTACCAACGCAAACTTGCGGAAGGAGGAGGAAAAATAAAAGCATTTTAGGGGGGGTTTGCCCAAGGTTTATACAACACTAATAAGCGGAGAGAGAGAGAGAGAGAGAGAGAGAGAGAGAGAGAGAGAGAGAGAGAGAGAGAGAGAGAGAGAGAGAGAGAGAGAGAGAGAGAGAGAGAATATGGTGCGACAGAGGTAAACCAATTCAAAAAGGTTGAAGACAGAGGAAACTTACCATTCACACAAAAGTTTACCTTCTGCTGTATACAGTGACCGAGGGAACGTCTCATAAGAGCTACCCTAACCCCCCCCCCCCCCCCCTGAGCCGGCCACAAACCTTACTCAGGTCCTACATCCCAAAATCAACACAAACACTCCCCGTAAACAACCTCGTTCGCAAACAACTCCCACGCTTATTGACAAGACGGCAAATTAGCTCACTGGGATAAACATGTCATTTTCTTCGCTTATCTCTCGCTAGTTAAAATACATAAATGTACTATAACTACTAGGATGATCTTACGGTAGCAAGACACTAGCACAACAACCTTCTCTGTGAACACCTTCAGTAGTGCCACAGCATTTCCCCTATCACCCAACACACACGTACACACACACACACACACACACACACACACACACACTCACTCCGAAAACCTTCGCTCGAGTACAAACGTACCCAGACAGGTGCAGGTGACTGGATCTACAGCTGTGAATATCTTTCCCGACAGCTGGATGAAGGGAAAGGTTCTGGGGTTGGTTGGTTGAAGAGGAGCTCAGAACGGGGTTAGCTGGGAGGTTCCTGGGTGCGCTGACTGGGATGGAGAGGCCTTAGAGGTTGAAGGACTCTGGAAGGATCATGCTGGAAGGAGGTTCTGGTGGGAACTTGAGAACCGTGAGAGGCCTTAGAGGTTGAAGGACTCTGGAAGGATCATGCTGGAAGGAGGTTCTGGTGGAAACTTGAGAACCGTGAGAGGCCTTAGAGGTTGAAGGACTCTGGAAGGATCATGCTGGAAGGAGGTTCTGGTGGAAACTTGAGAACCGTGGTCCAGCAGAAAGGCTGGGAAAGAGAAGAGATATAAAAAGGGGTTTAAGGATTCTCTGGCCCCCAAACCCGTGATGTTCCACTGTCTATTCCACGACTATTTCTGGACCAACGTAGATTTAAGGGGATTAACCTTACACCAAATGACGGATGCCCTCATCGACACCATATGCCGGGCGCAATTATATCCACAATTTCATATCTGTCTTTTAACGAGCGCCATACGCTACCCCGCCATTTATATATATAAAAAAAAATAAGAGCGTGAAGCTGCTGGTTAAATAGCGGTCGATGAGTGACACGCTGGACGTGGCTCATCTCTCTCTCTCTCTCTCTCTCTCTCTCTCTCTCTCTCTCTCTCTCTCTCTCTCTCTCTCTCTCTCTCTCCGCTGATAATCACGAGCGACATTACCTGCAATGGCTCATCTCCAGCTAACACAGCTGGCTTGACCATCAAGGCATCTGTGACACCTACCTACATCCTGCCTGGTTACCTGGACACGAGAGGAGTACATGGGAAGGACAGACAACAGGAGACCTAACTCATGGTCTGTGGACGAGTCTGTCTGCTGTAGGACAATAGACAGGAGTACACGGAGAGGAAGAAAGATCACAGGAAGTCGACCTGATATCCCATGATGAGTTAATCTACTCTCATAATCTTGTGGTGGCGACAAGATAGAGCAAAAACGCGAAACACCTGCCCGTGGTGGTGGAAGAGAAACACCTGCCCGTGGTGGTGGAAGAGAAACACCTGCCCGTGGTGGTGGAAGAGAAACACCTGCCCGTGGTGGTGGAAGAGAAACACCTGCCCGTGGTGGTGGAAGAGAAACACCTGCCCGTGGTGGTGGAAGAGAAACACCTGCCCGTGGTGGTGGAAGAGAAACACCTGCCCGTGGTGGTGGAAGAGAAACACCTGCCCGTGGTGGTGGAAGAGAAACACCTGCCCGTGGTGGTGGAAGAGAAACACCTGCCCGTGGTGGTGGAAGAGAAACACCTGCCCGTGGTGGTGGAAGAGAAACACCTGCCCGTGGTGGTGGAAGAAACAACTTGGGAAGTAATGGAAGAGGGAAATGTCATTGAGGATGGGGAAAGGTGTGGGGCTACTAGGAGGGATGTCTGTCATGTAGGTGTGAGTAAAATGTGGATGACAATCAGCAACATCAGGCCCCAGTTCTGCCAATGACGAGCAATAATAACTCATCAACACTAACGAGTCATACTTAGATGTGAGACAAACATACCCACGATCTTAGCAATGATAAACATAGACACACACACACACACACACACACACACACACACACACACACACACACACACACACACAACAAACGTATCCACCCATCAACAAAAAACACTTTCATCCACTCTAATCATCCTCCTCTCTTCAATAAAGTAGACCTTTTCACTATTGCCTCGGCAGAGAAAAAAAAAAATATTGGTACATTTTCAACCTCTTTCCTTAAACAAGTCAACTAATGCAATCTTAAACATGAAGTATATACAAACTTTCCTGGAAAATTATAATAACTTTTTTTTTCTTTTATTAAGTTCTTCAAAACGTTGCCTTGATGTAATGCCCAGTTTAATTCAAATAGTTTTATAAAGTCTGAGAGGCTACGGCGCTCTAACTCGTCAACGTAACTAACCAAACCCAGCCGGTGTAACTTGCCCTACCCAACCAAACCCAGCCAGTGTAACTTGCCCTACCCAACCAAACCCAGCCGGTGTAACTTGCCCTACCCAACCAAACCCAGCCAGTGTAACTTGCCCTACCCAACCAAACCCAGCCAGTGTAACATGCCCTACCCAACCAAACCCAGCCAGTGTAACTTGCCCTACCCAACCAAACCCAGCCAGTGTAACTTGCCCTACCCAACCAAACCCAGCCAGTGTAACTTGCCCTACCCAACCAAACCCAGCCAGCGTAACATGCCCTACCTAACCAAACCCAGCCAGCGTAACATGCCCTACCCAACTAAACCCAGCCAGCGTAACATGCCCTACCCAACCAAACCCAGCCGGTGTAACTTGCCCTACCCAACCAAACCCAGCCGGTGTAACATGCCCTACCCAACCAAACCCAGCCGGTGTAACATGCCCTACCCAACCAAACCCAGCCAGTGTAACTTGCCCTACCCAACCAAACCCAGCCAGCGTAACATGCCCTACCCAACCAAACCCAGCCGGTGTAACTTGCCCTACCCAACCAAACCCAGCCGGTGTAACTTGCCCTACCCAACCAAACCCAGCCGGTGTAACATGCCCTACCCAACCAAAACAGTACCGCACACGCCAGGAGGTACTACGAAACGTACCATCTCCTATTCTAATCGCCCGTACCCACAGCAGCACATCCAGTGTCATACGGTACACCGTGTCAAGTATTACGTCAACCCGACACGCCAGAGCTGCTGTAAAATGTCTGACGGGAGCAAACACAGATGAAAGTTAATGCCAATCCAAACCTATCACTTTTACAGAAACAAGTCGACCCCGCCAAAAAAAAAAAAAAAGAATGTATCTCAATTTGAAAGCGATTAACGATCATCATTAGTGATTTAACGAAGCAGCCTGCGTCCTTAATGACCTCGATGAACACATTATGAGCCTCTCGTAAGTTGGACTCTGCGCCTGACAGCCTCCCGCGCTCAACGTACCCCGTTCTCTATCAACCCCGGGCTCCCCGTTCTCTATTATCACTGGGTTCCCCGTTCTCTGCTAACCCCGGGCTCCCCGTTCTCTATTAATCCCGGGCTCCCCGTTTTCTCCGTTAACCCTAGGCTCCCCGTTCTCTATTATCCCTGGGCTCTACGAACCCCGTTCTCTATCAACCCCGGGCACTACGAACCCCGTTCTCTATCAACCCCGGGCTTTACGAACCCCGTTCTCTATCAACCCCGGGCTCTACGAACCCCGTTCTCTATCAACGCCGGGCTTTACGAACCCCGTTCTCTATCAACCCCGGGCTTTACGAACCCCGTTCTCTATCAACCCCGGGCTCTACGAACCCCGTTCTCTATCAACGCCGGGCTCTACGAACCCCGTTCTCTATCAACGCCGGGCTCTATGAACCCCGTTCTCTATCAACGCCGGGCTCTATGAACCCCGTTCTCTATCAACCCCGGGCTCTACGAACCCCGTTCTCTATCAACGCCGGGCTCTACGAACCCCGTTCTCTATCAACGCCGGGCTCTACGAACCCCGTTCTCTATCAACGCCGGGCTCTACGAACCCCGTTCTCTATCAACGCCGGGCTCTACGAACCCCGTTCTCTATCAACGCCGGGCTCTACGAACCCCGTTCTCTATCAACGCCGGGCTCTATGAACCCTGTGCTTCACGAACAGACACTCACTCAATCTCATATACCTCACGAATCCCACGGCCCACGAAACCCAGCGCTCGACGAATCTCCCGTTCCTCACGGACGCCGCGCTCTAACGGAACTCAAATCCCCGAACGAACCGCGCTCTACGGATCCCGCGCTCTCTGCAACCTGGACCGGATCAAACAGGAGGGTACGAGTGCGCGCAGAGAACCACCAGTAGGAGCAGAGGCGGCGCTGATGCGCTGGTGGGCGGGAGGTGGAGCGATAAATTGGCTAAGTGCTCTCAGATGGACTTCTTAACCCCCTTGAGCACGACCAGTGAACACGACCACGACGCTGGTGCTTGAGCACGACCAGTGAACACGACCACGACGCCGGTGCGACACTCGGGACACGACCACGACGGCGGTGCGACCGACCCCTGAACACGACAGGACGACCCTTGAACACGACGAAACTACCTTAAGCACGTCGACCCTTGAGCACGACGGAGTGTGTGTGTGTGTGTGTGTGTGTGTGTGTGTGTGTGAGGGTGCAGTCCACGGGAAGGGGGGAGGAGACAAAAAACAGGGTCGTTTTTATTGCCATAGAAAATCCGACGTGCCAAATAAGCCACTTAACGCTTTCTATGGAGGAAAAATGTTCGGGTTACCACTGAAAACGGATGGTGGTTGGTCGACTGTAAATAGTTTTTTCCTGTGTGTGTGTGTGTGTGTGTGTGTGTGGGGGGGGGGGGGGGGAAGGGACGGGGCGTGGAATAAATATTTTCTCCTTCAGCTCTTCCTTGTTTACCACAGTGTTTGTGTAGCGCCCGTATGCCCTAGGGAAACCGCCCATTTGCCTCTCTTGCACCGCATTTTCTATTCTTTTATCTCGACAACGCTTCCCATTTTCTCTCCTTGAAGAGCAATGTCAGTAATGTTAATCATTACCCACACACCGCGTTTCCTTCCTCATGCCCTTCCTCCCCCCCCCCCCCCCCCCCCCCCCCCCCCCCCAACGCTGATGGACCCCCACCTAGCCAAGTGATAACTTCCTTTTGCTTTCATACCCACCTCCCATTTTCTGTCCCTCCCTTGGCCGCTTCTTTACTCTCCCCATTCTTTGTTCCTCCTTATCTACCTCCTCCGTCTCTCCCAGTGGCATCCCCCAACACCACTCCTCTCTCTCTCTCTCTCTCTCTCTCTCTCTCTCTCTCTCTCTCTCTCTCTCTCTCTCTCCCCTCACCTCCGAGCAGATCAGTAAACAAAGCAGGAGAGATCCAGGCGTGGGCAGGGCACTGGCTGGGGCTGGGCTGGGCTGATGCGTCAGTCTTAAGACGCCCCACCTGCCCTTAGACACGCTCAGACGACGCCGGAGAAGGCAAGGCTTGAACCCTCCCCTCCTTCCCCCCCACCTCCGACGGACGGAGGATCAGGAGCAACATGGATGGAGGACGAACACAAGGGGAGGCGTGAGGCGGGGAGGGGGAGGGGTGGTTCGAGGAGGAGCGTTATGGGGAAAGCCAGACAAGAGGAGGAGGAGGGGCGTTAGTACATTCTGAGAACATGGGAGGGTCCAGATACCAGATGACCTGATGGGGTCTATGACGAGGTTATCTGCTGAAGGACAGCACTAGGGTATCCTACATATTCCTACTCTACATAGACGGAAAACGGGGTTAAGTAGGACGTAGCTTCCTGCGTGTGCTGTGGATGAGGATTTGTGAGGATGGCGACACGCAGGGAAGGAAGAGGAGGGTAGCTGATCATAGGTCGGTGTAGGAAGGTGGGAAAGCGATGGAAAGGGAAGGAATCACCCATAAGGATAAGTCTCTCTCTCTCTCTCTCTCTCTCTCTCTCTCTCTCTCTCTCTCTCTCTCTCTCTCTCTCTCTCTCCAAACTCATTTTCCCGCTTAGGTTTCCACCGGGCACGAGAGAGACTCTGTGTGTGAGATATGTTAATCCGACCATCCCATCCTCTGCCCCAACCCCACCCTGCTCCACCCCAAAGTATGATATGGGGTGGGGAGAGAGAGAGAGGGGGCGGGAGGCGGGGGCTGAGCTGGCTGGCAACCAACCCACCCACCCACCCACACTGCCTCCCCCACCCCTCCTCGATATAAGCCAATCAGGAGAACCGTAGCATATCGCCCCGACCCACCAGTTTGATCCGCTATCGCTGATTGGAGTAATTCGGGTCGCCCCGTATCGCAACTACCACGAGGGGATTTGGCCTAAAGGGAAGCGTGTGCAGCAGGAACACTACACCTCGCCATCCGGGGTGCGCGCCCCATACAACAGCAGGGCCCCCAACAATTTAGGGGCCCTTGAGACACGGGGCCCCCTAAAAAAAAAAAAAACACAGGTCGGGACACTGGACCCCGACACTTGCCGCCCCTGAAACAGGTGCCCTCAGAACATGGGACCCACAATGTGGGGGTGGGGGGAGGAGAATATGGGATCCTGCCACAGTGGAATCGCCACAGTGAACCCCCGACACACACACACACACACACACACACACCGGAGAGGTATTCCCCAGCCGTCGCGACACAATGCTTACACAACACTAGTGACTTGAAGCACCAGAACACATCCCTCTGAAGATTCTGAAATACCAGACGATCCATCAGACACACACACACACACACACACACACACACACACACACACACACACACACACCCATCCTGTGTCAACAAACAGCAGACGACGCGACAAACAAAATATGAACATATCTATCGACGTTTACGACGCTAAGACAAAGCAATGTCTACTTGCTCTCAGTGTCACGCTCCATAACATGTTACATCATTACGGTCGATGTATGTACTAACGTAGTCAACACTGAAACAGTTAAATACACGAGAGCTCCTCAACACCCACCATCAGAACTCTACCATACAGTGATCACAGTTCACTGAGAGGCTGCACGAAGCTCTGATGTGATCACGTCACGTCATAAACACGGCTGGGAGCGCGCCAGGCGATGGGTGGAACCGACACTGTTTTACGACACTTATCCCTTCACAGACCTTCCTTGATGCTGCTGCTACCCCGCCTACAGCCCCTGGCGTAACTTTACCAGAGACCTGGCCTCGCACCAGCCATGTCATCCATCGCAAGCGGTAATGGGCCATGTGAGCCAGGCAAAGCCAATGTCGGACACACACACACACACACACACACACACACACACACACACACAAATGCTGGAGTTTCGACGCAACCTTTGCAGCCTCTCCCAATGCGTCATTACTGATCAGGGCCATGCGACCCTTGGGTACGATGTCCCTAGCCTCTGACCTATGAGGTCGAAGGCCACGCCATCATACCCAAAGGTCGTGCCATCTTGTGCTCAAGCTGTTAGAATATTACCATTCCCAACGGGTCAGATCTGGCACAAGGGGTCTTTAGAGCAACTGGGGGTCATCGCCTCCCACATCCCCCAGAGAGAATGTTCGTCCTGGAAAACATCACAACATCCTCTAACCCACAACATCGCCACGAACGACGTGCGTGTGATAGCAACACAAATGTTGGAAGTATTCGTGACAATACATCCGAGATGATGTAGAAGGAAAAGATTCCAATATAAAGAGTACATAAGCTAATGTATCTGACTGAATATTCGCGTCTCTCTCGGTGTAACACTGTATAATCACAGTGGATGTAATAATAAAGGAGGAGTCTGGTACCCTGATGATATAATCATCATAATGACTTAACAACTGTCACCGTTAGCCATAATATCAAAATACTTACATGTTCTGTGACATTGTCGATGAAAGTGTTGCATCAGATACAAGATCAATCATTGTTAATCACTGATAAAGAATTGTATCTGCAGTTGTAATACTACCATTCACAATCTACAACAGACAGTTCTAAAACATGGAATCCCGATGATTTCTAACCAGCTGCAAAACTCTGGAGCTAACGAGTGCTGTTAGTAGGCCAAACCCTCGTTATGTTAGTACCACACGTGCTCGTTAGTACCACGTAGAGTTGTTGAAACCTCTGAACATATGACGTAATGGCCCTATATGAGGTTAAGTCAAAAGGTCAGACCTTCATGTCGAATGAGTCGACCCGTGTCCTGTTCAGAGGCTCAAACACCACAGATATATGTTACATAACTCACATACTTTGTTACTTTACGTAGCCAGAATATAAGTAACACTCGCCGTTGCTTAGAAGTTACAGGAACGATTAGTAAGTGGGTGTTAGATACTACTTGGCCAGCCATGACGGAGGGAGCGTGTTAATGTCCCGCGTCCCGCGTTAGCGCCCCCAGCAAAGACGAGACTTTGTGGGGGGCGCGAGGGAACGGGTGTGAGTGGGCTAGAGAGTGAGGGAGGGAGGGAAGAGGAGGGAGGTCGTGCGGTGGTGTTAACAGCTGTGGTAACGGTGGTGGGTTTGGGCGTTCTGGCCAGGAGCTTACCCTCATCCTCGGTGTCCGTGTCGCTATACGTGTCGTCCTGGTCGAGGTCCAGGTGTTGGTCAGTGAGGTGTAGGAGCGGCGCCCTCAGCGTCGTCTCCTCCCCGTCGGAGGCATCGTCTCGCTTATACTCACCTGTGGAAGGTAAACAAAAAGGGGGAATCTCATTAATGGAAGGACAACAAAAACAACAACAACAACAACAACAACAACAACAACAACAGCAACAAAAACATTGTTTTCTTTTTCTTTTTTGTATCAATAAGAATCATTTCTAAGCCTCCAGCCTCGTCTCCACCACACCCATCAACCAACATCACCTAAAAAAACAACCAAAAATATATATATATATATATATATATATATATATATATATATATATATATATATATATATATATATATATATATATTTTTTAAACTATTCGCCATTTCCCGCGTTAGCGAGGTAGCGTTAAGAACAGAGGACTGGGCCTTTTTTGGAATATCCTCACCTGGCCCCCTCTGTTCCTTCTTTTGGAAAATGAAAAAAAAAAAAACGTGAGGGGAGGATTTCCAGCCCCCCGCTCCCTCCCCTTTTAGTCGCCTTCTACGACACGCAGGGAATACGTGGGAAGTATTCTTAATCCCCTATCTCCAGGGATAATATATATATATATATATATATATATATATATATATATATATATATATATATATATATATATATATATAGATACATGAATAGATAGATAGAACCAAATATATACATAGATACATGAATAGATAGATAGACATCTAGATATATAAATTTTCACAGGTTTCCGAGGGCTGGGCTGAAAGCATACCTGAGAGCAAGAAGGTTATTTGTGACCTACTGAACCAGTAGGGCTTAACGCCTACCTAGGGTTAAGACAATATAGACCATACGTCACCTCCCTGTGAAGAACGACCTCGTTAAATCCACATTAACCCGTAATAAATACCCCCCATTATGAAGATTAATCTAATCAGTTAATTACGACTCTAATCAGTTAATCATGACAGGCGAAAAGAATACACAGGTAATCACGTCCACACACACACACACACACACACACACACACACACACGAGCAGACAGCCTTCTTGAACGCGAACATACGCCCACTGGGTCAAAGGTCAGGCTAGCATAACTAGAGGGTCAGAGGCCACCACACCCCAGGGAAGATCGGAACCAGTCATGTTCAAAGATATTATCGAGCACAGAATAACACAAGCAGGCGTTCACCACATGGGCACACCCAAGCACCCGTTCACCACACGGGCACCACCCAAGCAGCCGTTCACCACACGGGCATACCCAGACAGCCGTTCACCACACGGGCATACCCAGACAGCCGTTCACCACACGGGCATACCCAGACAGCCGTTCACCACACGGGCATACCCAGACAGCCGTTCACCACACGGGCACCACCCCCAAGTAGGCGTGCACCACACGGCCACCACACCCAAGTAGGCGTGCACCACACGGGCATACCCAAGCCGTTCATCAACAGACCGACTCTGTGCCTCAGCGGCGCTACAGGTAATCCAGGGGATTGGAAATGAAGATGGGAATGCCTTTTCCCAGCGCCTGACCGGAGGAATCGAATCTATACGACACGTAGAGGAATCAAAGAGGACTTTCCTGGAGGTCTCTTGGGAGCGCGATGATAAAAGTTAAAAAAAAAGGTCAAAATTAAATAAAATCACAAATACTATCAAGATAATGTGTAAATCTCGAGCTTAACCAATGTCCTGTGTTTTTTGAGAGAGATTTAACCCAGCGTTGCATAAAAATTGTAATATGAATATATGATACAATGGAATTATGCTAATACCATTTTAATATGTAATGGTGTTACCAGCTGGATATGTATATGATTATATAACAGTATATGTATATGATTATACAGTATAGGTATACTGTGATTTCATATTTCGAATGGTGCTTTTCACCCACATGTTTCCGTTGCTTGTATCTTGTGTGTCCGACACTGATTACATGAAGAGGAGGCCAAATATCAGGTTACAAACATCACCCACGCTCATATGCAGAACACCTACACACACACACACACACACACACACACACACACACCTACACACACACACACACCTACACACACACACACACACACACACACACACATTCATATTCATATATTTTTTTCATGGACCTCTTCAGCACGATGGTACGACCCCTTGGCACGATGATGGACTGACCTTTGACCTGACCCTATCCGGTTCACGTCGAAGGCCAGGCCATCATCATATCCATGGATGATACTAACGTGCTGAGGGACCAGTTCATCACCCTTACAGTTCTCTGTACCCTGTACTTACCATGATAAGCCACTTCACCAACTTAACATATATCATAATCAAGTAACCAATTTAGCATTTTTGACTCCCTTAACATAAGTACTGCTTCCTGACGACTTTCCAATTGCAGCAACACGCCCTTCTGACCCTTACAAAGTGTGGTAGTTCTCTCGTTAATATCATACTACAGCTTAACTACAATGTGCACCCAGTACAGAAGACAAGCAGCAGACCAACTACACACAGCAGCAGCCAGCAAACAGCGCTGTCACGTGAGGGGGAAGAGGTGAGAGGGAGCGCGCGAAGCAACACAATGGACGAGGCAGTTAAGACCGCGTCATCTGCAAACAGCAGGAGCTTTCATCAACTCCAGAATATAACTTTGTCCATTACTGTCCCTCCCACACACACACACACACACACACACACACACACACACACAGCTCTTTTACTCTTGCACAATTTACCGACGCCAGTTCGCTCACCACCTAACCACAGTCCTCAACTTTACACACTTATATTTTACTGACTTATCTCTAGAGGTTCATTTGTTTCCAAATGCTGCAACTTTCTTTCTCACTTTTATGCTGATGTTTCCTCTTAAGTTTCGACAAATTTTAAAAAACACACAGTCTCTTTCGTCAGGAGAATTCTTAATAATATTTTGGTCTAGTTTAAACAAAATTTGAAATTTTCGCTGGAAAAAAAATTGAAAAATCTCTCTCTCTCTCTCTCTCTCTCTCTCTCTCTCTCTCTCTCTCTCTCTCTCTCTCTCTCTCTCTCTCTCTCTCCCCCACGAGGGGCGCGGTGTTTACCGGTCTAGCAGGGCCTCGCGGGGGTGGTGAACAAGGGCCGTGTTTACGTCTTGCACGGTGAAAATACCGGAGGGAGGAGCAACACACCGCACCACCACCTTGCCTCGCATCAACATCCACCAACCGCTATCACCTCCACCTCCACCTCCACCTCCACCTCCGCCTCCACCTCCTCCGCCTGGTATCCGTGGCATCCCCAACTGTATTATCACGTGATGGCCATATAGCCCCAGAGTCTTATATCCCACGTCTGCAACAGTGAGGGAGAGAGAGATCTCTCTACTGGACCAAAGAGACAAATCACTCATTAAAATAACTCCTTACTGAACCTCTGTCATCATCCTTGACCACACCCTGGGCGTCAAACACTTCATCACAAAAAGGTGTTTTTCTTTTTTTTTTTCACACGAGTGTGGTTACTTTATTAACATTATTGTCATCCCATAAAACATCGTCCCAAGCCCCATCCATTTTCAAGGATACAACACAATCTGGGTGAAGAGGCTTAGAGTAAACTGTTCTCGGTAGGTTTTAATCTCACGCGAGGCAGCTTCATAAAGGCGTACTGATTCCAAACGACTTACAATAAATATTCCCCAAACTGAAAGGCAGATTATCGTAGATATACCCAAGTGGATGTGAAAGTATAGTTAACCCCCTGTTGACCTGCTTTGACAGAAGGCAGTTTATACAAGGTATACCCATTGAAAGTGATCAAAATAAACTACATCCCTTAAGTTTATCCCTATACAAGGACAGTTTACTAATGTAAACCCACTTTTCAGTGACGAAATAAACAATGCCACTACAGTTTACCCTAACACGAGGCAGTTTATCAAACGCATACCCGCTGTACGTGATCAAATAAACCATCCCTCTTCAGTTTACCCTAACACAAGGCAGTTTATCAAACAGTACACCCGTTGTATGTGACCAAATAAACAATTCCTCTTCAGTTTACCCCTCACACGAGGCAGTGCATCACACGGTATACTGCCTGGGTCATTTACCGTAACACATGGGCAGTGCCAAAACACCAGGCGAGGGGCGTCTCCCATTGTGCATCCTTTCACGAGGTGGGGGACGATACATCTCAAGATACAATAACACCTACGTTAATGGCCGGCCAGGCCATGATGGGTGGCCTCGTTTGTTACCATACAACAGATTTTCATACGAGACAAACCCACACCACACACCCTCCCCTCATCTGGCTTCTCTCTCTCTCTCTCTCTCTCTCTCTCTCTCTCTCTCTCTCTCTCTCTCTCTCTCTCTCTCTCTCTCTCTCTCTCTTTATACGTAGCGTATATGCCACCCGTGCTGTTGTCTGTGTCTGTCTGTGTGGTTCAATGGTATGTTCCATACATGGCCACTGCCACTGTGTGTGTGTGTGTGTGTGTGTGTGTGTGTGTGTGTGTGTGTGTGTGTGTGTGGTGTGTGTGTGTGTCTTCTCAAAAGCCAAAGCTTGTCCTACGTTCGATCCTGGGCGCAAGAACTGACGTCTCGGTAAACGTCCGAGATCTTGAATATGAATGACTCTGGAAAACCTACGTAGGATCTGAACCCATCATGGTGAAATATACAGATTCTCTCTCTCTCTCTCTCTCTCTCTCTCTCTCTCTCTCTCTCTCTCTCTCTCTCTCTCTCTCTCTCTGTGAGAGAGAGAGCGAGTCTTCCTGACCGTGTGCGCGCGCGCACGCCTCGTTCCCTACCGTCTGGAAACCTTCCAGCCAGCCCACTGCCCCCCAGACTTATACCAGCAATAAAAGGCGTAATCTGGAATGCGATCACAGGCGCACATGTTAACGGGCGTTCTACACAGCTGATTTAGCCCCTCCAGTTTCTCCCGAATAGAAGGATCTCTTGGGGGCGTCGGGTCAGAGGTCACGCCAAAGGGTCGTGCCAAAATGGGTTCGTGTTGAGGACCTGATTTCGCGCAGTGCCTCGTGGCTTGTTTCCCCGAGCCAGACAGGCCCTGTACTACCCACTTATGGTTATATACACGCCATCCATTCAGTTATATTCTAAGCTATGGTCAATGTGGCCCCGCTTGTAGGTGCTGTTCGAAGGAGCCATGGCCCTCACGATCACTAAATGGTCTCCGGTATGTAGTTTCAGGAGACAGAAGATAAAAAGAATTACAGTAACTGCGTTACATAGAGGGGCTCTGTACCACTATCATGACCCCCCACCCCCCCAGGTAAACGAAACCCTCGTGACACACGCTTTCGTGAGATCAGAGATCCCGACTGACTTCCAACACGACGTCGTGTCGTTCTCCACTGCGTCGTCCCCCCACCCTCGGTCATGTTTTCCCAGCGCGTCTCGCGTCGTCGTCTGGAGCGACGCGTCGTCGTGGAGGAGGAGGAGGAGGAGGTGAAGAAGACGAGGACGAGGATCACACAATCTCGCTGAGTGTCGTCGTCGTCGTCGGCGAGGGAGGAGGAGGTGGAGGAGGAGGGGTTGAGTCAGCGCGGCCGTCTGATCACTTCGACGACCATCACCTGCGACGATTTTATCGGCAGAAAGAAACAGGAACGTGTGTGTGTGTGTGTGTGTGTGTGTGTGTGTGTGTGTGTGTGTGTGTGTGTGTGAGGGTGTGTGTGTGAGGGTGTGTGTGGGAATACACGCACGTCGACGAACACACTAATACATACACACACACACCTCTCTCCCTTCCGCCCACCTCTCTCTCTCTCTCTCTCTCTCTCTCTCTCTCTCTCTCTCTCTCTCTCTCTCTCTCTCTCTCTCCAGTATTGGTCTTGACAAAGGCCAGAGGGGAAAAAGAAAATCGCATTAGTGTTACCAGGTTTGCCCTGTCAACACACGGGGCCGACTTAACTCTTAAGGATACATTACATCAAATGACTGCTATTTATACTCTGAAGAAACCACTACTTAACTCCGCTCCCTTCCCTCCCTCCCCCTGCGTGTGTGTGTGTGTTGGGCGTGCGAGTAAGTATACATGTCTAGCTTTCTGTGTGTGCCAGTACGTGCAACGCGCACGTGTGGGAAATCTGTCGGCATGAGAGCCTTTCAATAAGGCGTTGCAGATAAAAAAAAGTGTATTGCACCCACGGTAAAATCCCCCACGGCTGATGTGACACAGGCAAAAAGGCTGGCAACTCCTCGTTTCCCGCCTTGTGACGGGGATAAACGTCATCAGCGCCATCTATGTTTGTGCATCCTCACCACACGTCACCTACCCAGAGCGCCAGGGAATTTCACCCCACACACGCAAGACGTCACAACCTTTGAGAACCCCCGTGATACATCCTTTATGCACGGCAGTAATAACCTTGAAACACAGAGGGTACGACCCTTAGGCATAATCCTCCGACCTACGACCTGATCATTAAGGTCACCACACCCAAAGATCCTACCAGCGTCTCTTAATGACCACTCACGACCAGGGAGGGAACTACCACGAGTGGACACAAAAATGACCCACTGGAAGCGGGAGCACACGCATACAGGACACACACACACACACACACCCTCAACACGTCAATGTTTCACTAAAATGCTCTCGATGAAATATTCAACGCAGGAAGCGCGACAGTCCCTCCCACTCAAACCGTTTAAAAAAAAAACACTACATAAACACAATATTCACTCTCGAAGGTCCTACAGCCTCAGCGAAAGAAAACGCGGTGAATCTCTTTAGTCTTCGTTATCTAGAGTGCACATTAACACCCTCACAACGTTTTCTACACCATGCCTAGACGTACAGAGAACAAAAAAATGAAATGCTAGACCTTAAGAAAATGTACTCAGAGCTCCTGTCCAGTAATCAAATCTTATTCCAGTGAACTTTTCGTACCCTTGCAATGGAAAATAATACATAGACACTTCAGACAACATACGGAAAATACATATACTTAAACAGACAAAATATAACGAAGCAAAGATATTTACATACCAAACAGTGAAGCAACGTAATCAAGGAGCACGAACGTATTAAATAAGAAAATTATCATTTCTGTATAATTATGATAGAAAAAGATGATAAAAGTATGAGCCAAAGAAACGTGTGTCAGTCCTGTACACAAATTGGATGATGAGTGGGCGTTGGTTAATCATCCCTGTACCTCGGGCATGGGTACTGACGCCACCCCAAACAGTCAGGTACAGAACACATGATCATCTGCTGCTACTACATCGCCTCTTTTCCCCCGTACTCAGAGCAAGCCAACGCACACAAACCATTTCCCCCAACATTTCCTCCATCTGCCGACAGCCTCCCCACACACACACACACACACACACACACACACACACACACACATAACGTCAAAGATTCCTCCCCACCGCAACAGAACCAACCCAGAAATATTTGCACAATAATTCTGGATGTTAATCTGGTTATCACGCAAAGTGAGGCACAGTCGTCCCTTGTTTGCACTGGGAAATAACACTGCATGAAAATCTAAAGAGCTGCTCTTCCCTCTCCCTCCTCCACAACCCACCCACACCCCTCCACCTCAAACCGGATGGAGGGAGACGAGGGAGGGAGGGAAAACCAGAAGTCGTCGGGGGAGGAGGAGGAAGGGGATATAAAGCAGAGGTGAAGGGTGAGAGAGACAGATGCAGTGAGGATAATGTACAAAGACGAGCCAATAGCCAGGCTAAACGTCTCCCTCTCTCTCTCTCTCTCTGTCAAGTGACAGACAGATCCACCGGACACCACAAACAAGACGATCGACGGAGATATACGATTCTTCACGGGAAACATCGTACGTCATGGGGCTATTGAGTCACACAATTCCCCAGGGTAAGGGGGAGACAGCAAGTGAGGGAGAAGGAGGCATGGGAAAGGGGTACATGTACTGAGGTAGCATGGGAGAGGGTGGGCAGGTAGGTAGGTAGGTAGGTAGGTAGGTAGGTATTAGGTAGGTAGGTAGGTAGGTAGGTAAGGAGGGAGGGAGGGAGGTAGGTAGGTATGACCCTGGGAGGCAGAGGGAGCGGACTTTGGAGCAAGCTGCTAAAATTAGTAGGAAGTGAGGAAAGGTTGTGGGTTGCAGACACATGCTGGGGGAGAGAGAGAGAGGGGGAGGGTGAGGCTTGGGGAGGAGGAGGAAGGGAAGAGAACAGACGCATAAGAAAACGAAGGGATGGGGTGGTGGTGGGCAGGTAAAAAGAAAAAAAACCTGATGAAAAATGGGGACTGAAGTATGAATTGGGAGAGGAATGAGGAGGGACGAGAAAGACGGGCGAAGGTGATGCCAGCGAGCTACGAGTAAAAGAGCGAAATGAACTTAAAGGAAGGAAGAAGAGAGACGAGCAGGAGAGAGAGAGAGAGAGAGAGAGAGAGAGAGAGAGAGAGAGAGAGAGAGAGAGAGAGAGAGAGAGGAGGGGACGAGTCTCAGGTCTGAGGGCGCCAGGCAGTCGGCAGGCGCGGCTCGCCAGGGTGAGGTACGACCCGACGTCACGAATACACACGAGCACCGTGCCTCCCGCCGGGTTAGTCAGGAACGGAGGAGGAGGAGGAGGAGAGAGAACCAACCACCACCCTCACCTCCTGCACGGTCCACGTGGCTTTACGTGCTTTAACAACCTGATGGACCATAGGGGTCGAATGTAACCCTCCCCCACCACCACTACGGACCATCAGTGTGGACTACCACTGACCAATTCCACCACACGAGACTACGGCAGACTACCACAACCAATGACCACAACATAACAATCAATATCTATAACCTTCTATAACCAGTCTGGTTATAGCAGCCCTACAACCTTCATGGGTTAGGTCGGAGGCACTCACTCCGCCACAGCCATGGGAGTCTCACCGTCGTGCTCAGGGGTTGTACCTTCGTGCTCAAAGGTTGTATCATCGTGCTCAGCGGTGTACCATCGTGCTCAGGGGTGTGCCGTTGTGCTCCGCGGTGTACCGTCATGCTCAAAGTTGTACCGCCATGCTCAAAGTTGTATCATCGTGCTCAGCGGTGTACCGTTGTGCTCAGCTGTGTACCGTCATGCTCAAAGTTGTACCGTCGTGCTCAGCGGTTGTACCGTTGAGCTCCGCGGTGTATTGTCGTGCTCAAGGGTTGTACCGTCGTGCTCAGCGATGCACCGTCGTGCTCAGCGATGCACCGTCATGCTCAAAGTTGTACCGTCGTGCTCAGCGGTTGTACCGTTGAGCTCCGCGGTGTACTGTCGTGCTCAGCGATGCACCGTCGTGCTCAGCGGTTGTACCGTCGTGCTCAGCGGGTGTACCGTCGTGCTCAGCGGGTGTACCGCTCCAATGAGGCTATCATAACACCAGACGGAGTGGAAGGAGGAGAAAGTAAGAATAGAAAATGGAGTGCGGTTACAGGATAGATCCTGGCGCTGACCTCGACACGCACACAACACCGCAAGGTATGCATGCTTTTTGTATCGATACTTTTCATCTGTTATTAAGCTAAGAAAAAAAATAATATATGCATTATTTGCATGAAGTAACTCTGGCTGGGTATGGGCGAGGCGCCCCTGGCTTGTATTTAGGGCATCACCAGGGCAATGGATGGCTCGATGACACAACACACCCAGGGTTCGACACCTCTCTGTCAGCGTGCGGGAGCTTGTTACGAGGAAGAAGAAAGTTACTGTTTGGGTCCGGCGTGAGTAGGCGGGGTGTGGGAGGGGGGGAAAGTTTCGTAGAGTCTCCGGGTTCGAGCCCATAAGTGTAGGGTGTCACGCGAAGAGGAGGAGGAGGAGGAGGAGGCGCTGTGCGGAGGGTGCGGGAGGCGTAGAAGAAGGGAGAAGGAGGAGGAGGAGGAGGAGGAAGGGTCGTCGAAGGCCCTAATACACGAGACGATGTCGACATGTCTTACTACCCTCGCTAATCCTAGAAGCATTTTGCTTCTCCACACACACACACACACACACACACACACACACACACATACTTCCTGCATTGCTGAGCCAGTCCTCACTCGTCTTCCCTCACGAGTTCTCTCGATATTCGTTGACACGTTCGTAAACACACTGGTGTGTCCACGTTACAACAGAAACCGTTACTAACGCTGGTTGTCATGTCTCGTTCGTCAGGCTTCACCTGCCACGTCAGAACAAGCAGTCGTGTGGTTACGTTAGCCTACCACAGGGGACGATGCTGTAGCCTCCTCCTCCTCCACCATCCTGTCCCGGCTCCTATACACACTCTCCTTCCCTTTACTTCCTCAGCAGCACCCAGCACCACGTTTCTTCCATAGCAGCCCCCCCTTTCCATCCGACCGTATCTCCCCATACGCCTTTCCCTTCGTTTCCTGTGTCCACTTTGCCCTTTCCTTCGCGTACCTCTCCCTTTCTCCTGTTCCTCTAGCGTTAGCCTCCCGTTCCATCCAGTACTTTGTGGCCACACCCTTCCATTCCTATCACGGATACACAGTTTTCATTCGAGGGGTTAAGGACGCACACAGCTGTAGCCACATCGTAAATAACCAACTAAAACCATATGGCCAGAGTCCAACACAACGTATGCTACTCTTGAAGGGGAAAAAAAAAAGTATTCAAAACCACAAACTGCAATTCTCAAATCATAAAAAAGTATTCAAAACCACCAACTGCAATTCTCAAACCATAAAAAAAAGTATTCAAAACCACAAACAGCAATTCACAAACCATAAAAAAAGGAGAGAAAAAAACTAATAAATCGCTAAACGAACATCGATAAACTAGCGATCTAGCGAGCCCCAGAGAACTTCGCCAATATGTCAAACATTTCGGCCCCAAAATACCAGTAATTTCACACCTACTTAACGAGCCTAATAGACCAACAGACCAATAAAACGGTTCTTTATACCCTCACAGAACTACGGATGAGTCACCACATCTAACCTCATTATGCTTTAATCATCCCTCACTAATTGCATTAATTAATATATATATATATATATATATATATATATATATATATATATATATATATATATATATATTTTTTTTTTTTTTTTTCTTTCTTTCGTACTATTCGCCATTTCCCGCGATAGCGAGGTAGCATTAAGAACAGACGACTGGGCCTTTGAGGGAATATCCTCACCTGGCCCCCTTCTCTGTTCCTTCTTTGGGAAAATTGAATAAAACGAGAGGGGAGGATTTCCAGCCACCCGCTCCCTCCCCTTTTAGTCGCCTTCTACGACACGCAGGGAATACGTGGGAAGTATTCTTTCTCCCATATCCCCAGGGATATATATATATATATATATATATATATATATATATATATATATATATATATATATATATATATATATATATAATTTCAAAACTGCAAAACTAGTAATTTTTCGTTTGACAAGTAACACATGCGTACTGTACAAAAAAATTTTAATTGAATTTAACAGATAAATTAGCGAGGTAATTAAAATATATCAAATTAGAAGTTGGGGCTAAAACAAGATTAAGGGATTGAATAATTTAACGCAAACCAAAACTTTACCTTCAACCCCTCTAAAAATTCATCCAGGAACTGTGACTCAAATATACAAACTTGCTTATCAAAGTCGCTGTCTCTCTCTCTCTCTCTCTCTCTCTCTCTCTCTCTCTCTCTCTCTACCTCAACAGCTGTCTGTCTTACCCTTTAGAGATGTCTTTCCCATCCTTAGCAGCTCTCTCTCTCTCTCTCTCTCTCTCTCTCTCTCTCTCTCTCTCTCTCTCTCTCTCTCTCTCTCTCCCTGACTTTTCTCAAAGTCTTGTGAAACCTGTACAGGATTTATATAAACCATACACGACAACACACACACACACACACACACACACACACGGAACATTGATGTTCTTTTGGCTTCATATAAAACGTAATTAAGACTTTAATTAGCATCAGAGCCCAAAAAAAGAACAAAAAAACATTCTTGGGGAGAAAATAAACCTGACTTATTTGGAAATCTAATAATATAACATCTGGCGAGAGAAAGCAAAAACCATAACCTTTACCATAAAAGTTACGTTCTCACGACACAAGTAAACAAATACAGTGCACCAAAACACTGGCCATTTGCGTGTGGGAGTCAGCAAAACACTCAACAGAACTAGACACACAAGATGTCTCTCTAACCACACGGCAAAAGAGGACAGGACGGCGAAACACAACAATCCCTGCCAGATCCTCCAGACAAAGCACTTCGCTACGACGCTACGACCCTTCAACAGGGTATGGTGGTGGCCTTGGCCTTGATCCCTTAAAGGGTTATGCCATCATCACGAGCCACGGGGGGGGGGGGCGCTCAGGGGGCCGTACCTACTGGACGGTAAAGGATGAACCTTGAATACGATACGAAAATTTTGAAGAGCACAACGTTGTCTTCCAGAGTCATATATATATATATATATATATATATATATATATATATATATATATATATATATATATATATTATCCCTGGGGATAGGGGAGAAAGAATACTTCCCACGTATTCCCTGCGTGTCGTAGAAGGCGACTAAAAGGGGAGGGAGCGGGGTGCTGGAATTCCTCCCCTCTCGTTTTTTTTTAAATTTTCCAAAAGAAGGAACAGAGTGGGGCCAGGTGAGGATATTCCAAAAAAGGCCCAGTCCTCTGTTCTTAGCGCTACCTCGCTAATGCGGGAAATGGCAAATATTTTTAAAAAAAGAAAAAAAAAAAATATATATATATATATATATATATATATATATATATATATATATATATATATATATATATCACGCAAGCGTGTACAACGAAGCGAAGCGTTCCTGGGATTCGGTCTTTCCAGCTCTCATGAGCCCCGACATTTGGCCTGACACTAGCCAGCCGAGCGTGCCCTTGAAGCTACTACTTCCACCACGCTGGAGTCTGTCCTCAGTCCTTTTGCACAGGTGAAAGGAAGGGAAAAAGCCCTTACCTCCCTCCCCTCCGTCGTGAGCCAAATGGGCCCCGGGGCAGAGCCTTGCCGCAGGGCCAGGACCACGGTAGACACGGAGGTGAAGAAAATCGTTGACTCTGGCGCCAAGATCCTACCAGTGGCACCGACAGCGCCTCCCTCAGAAGTCCCGGCTACGATAACCCAGACAAATGGACGGTGCATTTACGTCACGGGGTTCTACAAGCGATACCCGCATCCCACGATCTTCGATAGTGGTGTGTACTATCCTGACTAAAGTAAGTGACTGTAGGTGGGCTAATTGCTGTATTTTTACGGAGTTAAACACAAAGCTCGCTGGTGTATAACTTCAAAGTCGTCCTCAGAGTCCCAGGATTAAGCATTTACTCCGAACGATGAGTGAAAATGACGGATGCATAGCTGAAGTTTTGTGGAGAGGGTACACGAGCCATGGCTTACTGGCACATATAAACACAGAGATACAGCTCTGTAGAGACGCTGTACACCGTGCTACGTTGTACACAGTGTTCTACTCACTCATCTTCGACGGGTGCAGCCAGTCAAACACCCAGGCAACTAGTCATGAGCTTGTAAACAACCTCTCACAATTCCTCTACAAGCTCTTCAAAATCGACCGTACTACATCACCGTAACGTAGGCCACCTACGCACAGCTACGGTCAAAAACTGCCTTCACTTCCCTACGATGGGTCTCCTTCTTCTCCTTCTTCTTCTTCTCGTTCACCTCCTCGCCCTTCAAACTTTGCGAGATGCCTCTAATGATGCTTGGGAAGTAATATGATCTGCTTATTATGCTAGTGAGTTATTATAGACATTTGCATATTTAGAGGGTTATATAATTTCCGGGAAGTTTTGAAAGCGGAGGAGGGGGGAATGATGGATGGCAATGTCTGGGGGAAGGGCTTTAACGGGTCCCCGGGACACCAGCACCATCAGCAATAATGCACCTGCAGTGTCTCGTCCCAGCTGCAACTCTCGGCCTGTTTTGTTTCACTAATGTGTTTCCAATACGTAAGGTAATTCACCCCTGGGAGGAACGATTTTGCACTAAGGTTCATACCGGAGGTGCGCTGGCCGGGCATTCCAGCCCAATGGGATACTCGTCGGAGAGTCGTTACGCACTATACTGCCTGTCTTCTTGACTACTCCTTCGGCGCCTTCGTCGGGAAGGGTAAGACGTATTTGGAGTGGGCTAAACTGTGCGTTTGAAAGACCTGTTTAAATCCACCTTGGTCAGCCACAAGGGTGGTACATTTCCCAGTGGAAAAAGGGAAGGGCATCGTATGGGGCCCAACACCGCCCTCCCTTAATAAGGGAGGATGTTGAAGAGGAAGAAACTCCTCAGGGTGTACAGAGCTGGACTCCTCTTTCTCCCTTCATTACAGCGAGGCCTACGGGGATGCGCAAGGCCATTCTACTTCAGTGCAAGGGAGTAGGTCAGCATTATATATAAATATATATATTTTCTTTTTTTTTTTTTCAAACTATTCGCCATTTCCCGCGTTAGCAAGGTAGCGTTAAGAACAGAGGACTGGGCCTTTGAGGGAATATCCTCACCTGGCCCCCTTCTCTGTTGCTTCTTTTGGAAAATTAAAAAAAAAAACGAGGGGGGGAGGATTTCCAGCCCCCCGCTCCCTTATATATATATATATATATATATATATATATATATATATATATATATATATATATATATATATATATCCTTTTCAGATTATTTATTATCTTTATTCTACGGAATGATCGAGAATACATGCTAGCGTTTCATGAATATCTCCATGGGATCCCTCACAGATAATGGGCTATTGACGTCCGATCCATTACAGACGTGAGCTGAGTGTAAGGCTGAATACGTCGGTATCAACAGCTTGTTTTTATATACATGGATGAGCCGTTGTGGGGGTAACTCTGAGTTTTATTCATAAAGTATTGGTTGGTGATTTGAATTCTTTATGGTCCAATCCTGGGTGAGAGTGGAAAGTACTTTTGGATAACTTAACTGCAGAGGATTTGATGACAACGAGTGAGTTTAGAATGGAATTCCGTTTTGTAGAGCTGAGCTTTATCTGCAGAGCTGAGCTTTATCTGTCATACAGTGTGTGTGTGTGTGTGTGTGTGTGTCTGTCTGTGTGTCTGTGTGTGTGTGTGTGTGTGTGTGTGTGTGGAGTGGATCATTGTTATATTGATGGTGTTCTTAACGATAATCCCTCTAGCACGACCAGACGACCTTTGACCACGACCAGACGACCCTCAACCACGACCAGACGACCCTCGACCACGACCAGACGACCCTCGAGCACGACCACACGACCCTCGACCACGAACACACGACCCTCGACCATGACCAGGCGACCCTCGACCACGACCACACGACCCTCAACCACGACCAGACGACCCTCGAGCACGACCAGACGACCCTCGACCACAACCAGATGACCCTTGACCATGACCAGGCGACCCTCGACCACGACCAGACGACCCTCGACCACGAACACACGACCCTCGACCATGACCAGGCGACCCTCGACCACGACCACACGACCCTCAACCACGACCACACGACCCTCGACCACGAACACACGACCCTCGACCATGACCAGGCGACCCTCGACCACGACCACACGACCCTCAACCACGACCAGACGACCCTCGAGCACGACCAGACGACCCGTGATGTGTGATGACCAAGTCTCCTCTGACTTGTCAAAGGCCAAGCCACCAACTCCCAGCCCTGTGCTGACGATGTTCATACCTGCAGACCATCAACCAGCCATCAACACCCTGGTCTTCTATCCTCTCCCAAACCCCACAATGTCTTTCAACCAAACTAATTAACCAACCTAACACAATATAAAATAACCACCCTTTGGAAAATCAATAATTTACCCATCCCTTACCGCCATCACCACAATCTTCACTAAGATCCCTTATCAATGACAAGCGTCACCTTCACATCTCGTTGCTAACTACATCAGATAGCCGTCCAAACAAAGCATTTCATCCCGCCACGTAAACACGAACTAATCAGCATACCCAAAAGTATTAATTTTCAATTATCTCACAGTAATTACATTACCTTTTTAAGGAAATAATAAAAGTATTCGCTCAAAAGGAATGAAATTACGTTTTATTTTTTTTTTTTTTTGTTTCCACGGGATAACACATGCTTAATAAAATCTATAATTCAATTAAATAGATAATTAATGAATTAATTAAATGTATTACATTACGGCGCGGCGCTAACCACAGTTTTTTTTGTCATTATAATTAAATATACCACATATTTTTTTTTCTAGGAACAAAAATATTTCACTTGGCTGTACAACTTCCCATAACATGAAAACTATAAGGGCTCTGTAACGGTGATAGATGTCTTTGTTTATCTATCTATCTATCTATCTATCTATCTATCTATCTATCTATCTATCTGTTCATCTATCTACCTATGTCTGTCCATCTATCTAACTATCTGTCGGTCTATCTATCTATCTATTCATCTATCTATCTATCTATCTGTCTGTCTATCTATTTACCTATCTATCTTTCTATCAATATATCTATCCATCTACCTATTCATCTATCTACCTATCTATCTATCTATCTATCTATCTATCTACCTACCTATTTATCTATCATTACTACTCCAACCGCTCCCATTCACATGGGACGAATTCGTCTATCCGTCTACATATCTATCAATCTATCGTCACTGAACCTCCTCACTATATTCCCACGGGATTTAGGACACAAGATCTTAAGGTGGCCTAGGATTGGGATCCTTCAGGTACGTGGCACGGAAAAGGACCCACTCACTCTCCTACGAGCGGAGAAGGAGGAGGAGGAGGAGGAGGAGGAGGAGGAGGAGGAGAAGGAGGAGGAGGAGGAGGAGGAGGAGAGGAGGAGGAGGAGGAGGAGGAGGAGAAGGAGGAGGAGGAGGAGGAGGAGGAGGTTCTCCTCCTACCGTCATCCTTCTTCTGCAGCCCTCCGTCAGTACGTGAGACCCCATGACGTATCCTGAGCCTCGCTATGATCCAGGAGACGCTGCTGCATGACGCGGCAGTCACGTCGAATTCCTGAGCACGACGACGGTACGACCACCGGTGGGGGGTTACGACGTACCACACGTCTGGGATCGAAACACAGGCGGGAGCAAGCAATGTGCTCGAGGGTCGGTCGTACCGTCGTGCTTAAGAGAGTCGTACCGTCGTTTTCAGGGGTCGTCGTACTGTCGTGTTCAAGGGTCGTTGTACCGTCGTGCTCTACGGTAGTCGTACCGTAGTGCTCAAGGGTCGTCGTACCGTCGTGTTCAAGGGTAGTCGTACTGTTGTGTTCAAGGGTCGTCGTACCGTCGCGCTCGGGCGGTCGTACCGTCGTGCTCGATGGGGTCGTACCGTCGCGTTTCAAAGGTCGTCGTACCGTCGTGTTCTATGTGAGTCGTACCGTCGTGCTCGATGGGCGGTCGTCGTACCGTCGTGCTGCAAGGGTCGTACCGTCGTGCTCGATGGGTGGTCGTCGTACCGTGGTGCACGATGGGCGGTCGTCGTACCGTCGTGCTCGAGGGGTCGTACCGTCGTGCTTCAAGGGTCGTCGTACCGTCGTGCTCGATGGGCGGTCGTCGTACCGTCGTGCTCGGCCTGTTAGCCTTTACCTACGTCGAGCCTCAAGCATTTTCGCACCTGGCAAATGGTCAACCCCTAAACATTTTCTCTCACGAAAAGTCATTCATGCGGTAATAAAATTTCCTCCGACATTTTCCTCCCTGACTTTAGCTGAAAAATCTTAAAATATTCCCTGAACCTTCATGAAATCCCCCAGAGTTTCCCCTCTGACCTTAAGAATTTAGTCGTCCTCAACTTTCCCCCTGACCGCCGGAGCGCCCCTCCCCACCCCACGCGGACAGTGGAGGACCCACATGCTAAAAACTCTGGATAGACAGACTTTATCGGCGTCTTGTGTGTGTGTGGGGGGGGGGGGGGGAATTACGGCGTCTGCGAACGTAAAACATTGAACGAGTTAAGATGCAGGAACGCATCGCACTCTTCTGCTACCTCACGAAGGGCTGCTGTATACTGACTTCCAACACCATCTATTGACATCCGCCCATACTGGCTTCCAACATCATCTATTGACATCCACCCATACTGACTTCCAACACCATCTATTGACATCCACCCATACTGACTTCCAACACCATCTATTGACATCCGCCCATACTGACTTCCAACACCATCTATTGACATCCACCCATACTGACTTCCAACACCATCTATTGACATCCGCCCATACTGGCTTCCAACACCATCTATTGACATCCGCCCATACTGGCTTCCAACACCATCTATTGACATCCACCCATACTGGCTTCCAACACCATCTATTGACATCCGCCCATACTGACTTCCACACCATCTATTGACATCCACCCATACTGGCTTCCAACACCATCTATTGACATCCACCCATACTGGCTTCCAACACCATCTATTGACATCCACCCATACTGGCTTCCAACACCATCTATTGACATCCACCCATACTGACTTCCACACCATCTATTGACATCAACCCATACTGACTTCCACACCATCTATTGACATCCACCCATACTGGCTTCCAACACCATCTATTGACATCCACCCATACTGGCTTCCAACACCATCTATTGACATCCACCCATACTGACTTCCACACCATCTATTGACATCCACCCATACTGGCTTCCAACACCATCTATCCGTCTATCTATCGGTAACTCCATCCCTTCCAAACCCACACGAACATCAAATCTAACAACATATTGACCGACTTCCAATGTGTTGTCATAACCTCTCCAAATCGACCTAATACAACATTTTATTATTACTGAACTTCTTTTAGACAATAATTATTAAAGGAAAAAAAGAAAGACAAAAATAGTGCATGAGATAATATGGATTCTAAATATAACAAGTGGTTGTTTGTGGCCATAAATAGAATTTCAGAATCGGCAAAAAACTGAAGTGAGAACAAAGCCAAGAACACTCTCACACACGCGCGCGCGCGCGCGGGCACCACCTTCACCACGTTTTCTCTCCGCTGTATCGACCAAAATATTCGAGATGATGAACGCATAACGCGATAGTGTATAGAACGCTCCCGTCTGTGGGGGGAGGGAAAACCCTCCCCCTCCATTGTGCCTCCGTGCGTAGCGTCACTCAGTGACCCCAGTGACCCCCAAAAATGCGTAGCGTTACCCAGTGACCCCCCAAAAAATGCGTAGCGTCACTCAGTGACCTTCCCCCCCAAAAATGCGTAGCGTCACTCAGTGACCCCCCCCAAAAAAAATGCGTAGCGTTACTCAGTGACCCCAAAAAATGCGTAGCGTCAGTAGGGTGACTCAATGACCCCCAAATTATGCGTAGCGTCACTCAGTGACCCCCTGAAAAAAAAAAGGGTAGCGTCACACAGTAACCTCTTCCCCTCCCTCCCCCAACCCCCCCCCCCCCAAGGAAAACTAGCCATCACTGAAATCACAGGTGAGGACATGGGTACCTAGGAATACGTGCGTGCGTTCGTGCTTGTGTGTGTGGGGGCGATCCAGACGGAGCTGGCACACCCAGGTGGCACGTGCGTGTGCTGGGTTCTAAGACTGCACGAGCGTTTCGGTCAATGTGAAGCGCAAATGACCTCAATAAAAAAAGGATTGAAACCTCAGCTCTATTTACAGACGCTTAGCTCCTAAGAGGAAAGCTTTGGGCAGAAGCTCATAATCCTGACTTTAGTGAAAGCTTTTTATTAAGCTTTTGTGCCCTCACGCCTCCCCTACACACACACACACACACACATATCTCAACCTCACCACACCTCACTCACACAAACATCTCAACCTCACCAACACCTCAATATATAAACCTGAACAAACGCAGGACAGACATAAGGGCTGGTGGCCAGGCCCTTGAGAAGGCTGGCTAAACCCTTAGCCTTAGGTCAGGTCAGCCGGGAAAGAACGTGACACCCCCCCCCCCCACCCCACCCGGCTGCTTGAGCCCGGCCACTCAGGTCACAGCACGCGGGCCAATTAACTCGTGCAGGTGAGGCATGACCCTAACCTGGTCTCGAAGGATCATACCACCACCTCACCTCACCTCACCTCACCTCACCTCACCTCACCCCACCTCACCTCACCTCACCTCACCTCACCTCACCCCACCTCACCTCACCTCACCTCACCTCACCTCACCTCACCCCACCTCACCTGACCTCACCTCACCTCACCTCACCCCACCTCACCTCACCTCACCTCACCTCACCTCGTCTCTTATCGAGTTTTAATACTAGGGTGAGCGGGATTGCGGCTCCCAATTATACGACTATATTTTAACTTAAGTTAGACTTACTAACTTATGCTGCTCCCAATCAAATGGCTATGATACTTTACTTAACTTACTAACTCATTTACTGGCTTCCGTGCTTATAGATGCGATCGGAGGGAGATGATATTTTTCATCCGGTAATTTCTTTGTACTATGAGATGAGACGCGTGTCTATGGTGCATGGATCAAGTTATGGCTTTCGTCTTGATGTTTTAAACACCTTGAGCACGACGGTACGGCCCTTGAAAACGACGCCACGGCTCTTGAGCACGACGGTAAGGCTCTTGAAAGCGAAGGTACGACTCTTGAGCACGACGGTACGGCTCTTGAAAGCGAAGGTACGACTCTTGAGCACGACGGTACGGCCCTTGAAAACGACGCCACGGCTCTTGAGCACGACGGTAAGGCTCTTGAAAGCGAAGGTACGGCCATTGAGCACGACGGTACGGCTCTTGAAACCGAAGGTACGACTCTTGAGCACGACGGTAAGGCTCTTGAAAGCGAAGGTACGACTCTTGAGCACGACGGTACGGCTCTTGAAACCGAAGGTACGGCTCTTGCGCACGACAGTACGACCCTTGAGCACTGCAACGAAGCTATGCACCCTCTCCTGACGGTGTTGATGGCGCGACATTTACCTACACCTCTCTGAACATTACTGTATTGCAATGCCCGGACGTAATTACAAACATAAAGACGACAGAGATCTGTCTCTCAAAGGCCATGCAACTGGTTCCGATTCTCTCATTCCAGCCTACCCGAAGAGACGACTATCAATCCTTCCAGGTTCTAATTTCTTTTTCCAGTTATACGAAGAGAATACCAATCCTTCCAGGGCCTGAGGGAGTAGTCACTGGAGGCAGGCAGTATATAGAGCATCAATTACTCTCACACGAGCATACCACACGGTTGAAGTGCCCGGCCAGCGCACCTCTGGTATGAGTGAACCTTAGGGCAAAATCGCTCCTCCTGGAGTGAATTACCTTACGTATTGGAAACACATTAGTGAAGCAAAACAGGCTGAGAGTTGCAGCTGGGACGAGATAGTTCTCACCTTTTTCTATTCTGTACTCAGTCTCTCCTGGTACTTCCTCATACAAGTGTCCTTCCCAAGCTCACTTACTCTCACCAGTCTTTTCACCCACGGCAGGTGCATTTTGCTGATGGTCTGCTGGTGTCCCGGGGGCCCATTAAAAAAGCCCTCAGACACCACCATCCATCATCCCCTGCCTTGAAAACTTCGGGAAATTATATTTATACAAATCGTCCGCTTAATATGGAAAGTTGGCCTACAGCTCATGGGGCGAAGCAGAACCAGACGGGCTATGCACACTTCACGAGAGAAGCAGAAAAGAAAAGAAAATAAAAGACCTAAAACAGTTTAACAAGTGAGAGATGTAAAACAAAAAAAAAGAGACACTAATTAGAATATACTAATTAAGATCATTATGACTTATCGCCGCTCTATAGGACGTGCGTCGGGAGGCGAGACAGGAGGAGGTAGAGGGTTAATGGGGATCCAGGGGGGAGACTTTGCTTGCGTGCGCGTGGAGGGAGCAAAGGGCTTAAGAGGGAGGGGTGCTGGCGTGGGTGTGGAGTGTAAACTGACACTGGCAGAGCGACAGATCGCCTCGCAACCTCACGTCCACACATCGTGAACTACACACACACACACACACACACACACACACACACACACACACACACACATTTTTATAAATCAGTTCATACATAAAAATGAACGATCCTTAAAATCACCTGCTCAGTTTTGTTTTGTTTTTGTTTTTACCAGCAATACGTGGATTTAATTACAAACGACCCATAATCTAATCTAGTTTTAGACTCCACCACGGCAAATTACACATCCAGAACATGATTATACCACGATAATTAACGAGGCGAAACTCAAAATTAAAGACACAGCGGTACGATCCTTGAGCACGAAGGTACGACCTTTAGGTACGACGGTACAGCCCTGAGCGCGAAGGTACGACCTTTAGGTACGACGGTAGGGCCCTGAACACTAAGGCACGACCTTTAGGTACGACGGTACGGCCCTGAGCACGAAGGTACGACCTTTAGGTACGACGGTACTGCCCTGAGCACGAAGGTACGACCTTTAGGTACGACGGTACTGCCCTGAGCACGAAGGTACGACCTTTAAGCACGACGGTAAGACTCTTAGCACGAAGGTATGACCTTTGAACACGACGGTGCATCTCTTGGTTTAGGCCTGGTGTGACGTTTCCCCTGACCTTTCAGGGCCAAGCCAGGTGTCCAGCCAACACAGGCCATCACTCTCAAGGGTCGTACCGTTGTGTTTTAAGGGTTATACGCACGAATATATACATAACCATGCAACCATTAAACAGGACTTAAATTTCAGCACATTCCATTGTTTGAACAGCACAGTGAAAAAAGAATATGAACACAATTCGAACTCTGAACAAAACGAAGGATCACATTCCAATGTAGTAATGACAGGTGCGAAAATGATGCATTTTGGGGAACATTGATGATCGTACACCAACAGTTGTAGCTGGTTATGATGTAAACAAAGTACTGATGAAGGTCGGGCACCAAGAGCAATGTACGCAGTAAGAGAGCGTGTATGGCAGGAGAATTATCGTAAAATACCTGAAGGTGTTGAATTCTACATGTAATTCCCTTCTTAACACATTCTTTAAGCGTCGACAAAGTGAAATGGTGGATTCATTCATTTTGCCCCGGGTCCTTCAGCATTGCTAAACACATCAGCCCCTTCAGCATACCCAGACACCTTGGCTCTTTCAGCATACCCAAACACCAGGACACTTTCAGCAAACCCAAACACCTTCGCTCTTTCAGCATACCCAATCACCTTGGCTCTTTCAGCAAACCCAAACACCTTGGCTCTTTCAGCATACCCAAACACCAGGACACTTTCAGCAAACCCAAACACCTTCGCTCTTTCAGCAAACCCAAATACCAGGACACTCTCAGCAAACCCAAACGCCTTGGCTCTTTCAGCAAACCCAAACGCCTTGGCTCTTTCAGCAGACCCAAACACCTTGGCTCTTTCAGCAGACCCAAACACCTTGGCTCTTTCAGCAAACCCAAACGCCTTGGCTCTTTCAGCAAACCCAAACACCTTGGCTCTTTCAGCAAACCCAAACACCTTGGCTCTTTCAGCAAACCCAAACACCAGGACACTTTCAGCAAACCCAAACACCTTCGCTCTTTCAGCAAACCCAAATACCAGGACACTCTCAGCAAACCCAAACACCTTGGCTCTTTCAGCATACCCAAACACCAGGACACTTTCAGCAAACCCAAACACCTTCGCTCTTTCAGCAAACCCAAATACCAGGACACTCTCAGCAAACCCAAACGCCTTGGCTCTTTCAGCATACCCAAACACCAGGACACTTTCAGCAAACCCAAACGCCTTGGCTCTTTCAGCATACCCGAACACCAGGACACTTTCAGCAAACCCAAACACCTTCGCTCTTTCAGCAAACCCAAATACCAGGACACTTTCAGCAAACCCAAACGCCTTGGCTCTTTCAGCATACCCAATCACCTTGGCTCTTTCAGCATACCCAAATACCAGGACACTTTCAGCAAACCCAAACGCCTTGGCTCTTTCAGCAAACCCGAACACCTTGGCTCTTTCAGCAAACCCAAACACCAGGACACTTTCAGCAAACCCGAACACCTTGGCTCTTTCAGCAAACCCAAACACCAGGACACTTTCAGCAAACCCAAACACCTTGGCTCTTTCAGCAAACCCAAACATCAGGACACTTTCAGCAGACCCAAACACCTTGATTCCTTCAGCACAGGCCGCTTCAGCATGATGAAACATTCCCGAGAGCTTCATCACGACCAACTACCTTACTCCCAATTCCGGCAACTGAAACACTTCAGCCCAGGGAACGTGATTTCAGCGTCATAAACACGCTCAATCAGTTCATGCAGATCGCCTCCAGCCAACCGCCATCAGGCGGCGGGTTGGGGGAACAACTTTGTGATCTCTGACAGGCGGAGGCAGGTCTGCAACACGGCTCTGGATCGCTCTATGTATTCTTCCGCCTCGATCACGACAGCCGCGTACGCTCCACCCTTACAGAACAGCGGGTGATGTTGTGGTACTCACGCGCCCTTCCTCCGCCTCCACTCATCAGGTTTAACCGAGGATACACGGTAATCCGGCGTGTTAATCTGAAGGTTCTTCACGTATAAACCTAATGCTATGCCATCGCCTTAACTGAGTTGTATAAAGTCCACTTTCGGCCACCGTCTTATAACCAAATACCAAATTACGTTCGCGATTTGCACACGTCTCCTTACAGTACCTCGCAGCACTAATTCTTGATTCACACATGATAAAGAAAGTATTTATATCAAATATCAGTAACTCACAACAGATCCTACCCAAAAAACTCATAATATCTGGGAATTCTCTTCGAGGTTTCCGTGTATATTGGCTCGGGAATAAACAAAAGACGCGCAGTTGTTTACCCCGAAACAAAAGACAAACAAGTTATCCCTCTCTACTGAGGTAAAGTTTCTACCAAGTGAAAAAAAAAAAATCTTTCTTGAATACTTGGTCGCCGTTTCCCGAGTTAGCGAGGCAGCGGCAGGGAAAAGATAAAGAAAAAGGCCTCATTCGCTTACGTTCATTCTCAAGCTCTCTCATGTAATGCACAGAAACCGCTCAAATATATATATATATATACTGGATATTCCGGTATTTCATAACGATGTTATTCGCTGAAAAATCTCTTTAACAGATAAACGACGACCACATTAACGAGCCTAGCTGCTCGTTATAGGGTTGTACCCAAACATAAAGTGTGTGGCTGCATTTACATACAGCGGATGTTCACTCTAAACATAATATATGCGGGCCCAGCAATGGACCTAGTCAAACTCCACCCACCACATATCGTGTTACCAGACATTTCCATTAACATACATATGCTTTTAGCAAGAAGTACGAACGTGCGAATGTAGGAGGCTTTTCTGGAAACTCGAGACATTACAAATATTATACACAGTATCTACGACACAGTGGTATAATTACTGCTGACTACTAGATTGTAATTGGGTAGCTGTTAATGCCATAGCAAGTGCAACAATTTTTCCAGAAGATCTGATTGGCTGGTTAAATACGTCCGGGTTACTTTGGATGGTTATGGCTGGTCTGGCCTGCTATAAGAAGGTATAAGCCATATCATATAATCAGTGGAATTATATCTCCTCCTATTATGGCAAAATGAATGAATAAATACATAAAAACCTTTACGGAATTTAACATCAGAAGAATCTGTCACTTAAACCGACATCACGGAAAGAAATATATGAGAATATATGAGAATAAATCATAATCTTATCTATTAAACCACATCATGAGACAAAGATGTCATCTGATAAACATATGAATATAATATAGACGCTGAGGAACAGTGAACGAATCTGTAACACCATCCGAATTCCATTGAAACTCACGCATCCAACACGACATATGTACGAGGGATATGTATTTAAATACTTTACTATATATTGATAGTCTATTTCATAGTTTGAGAAGAATAACCACTGTTCTTCTACTACTGATAAACTACAGATTTTCTTTGTCCGTAAAGATAATATACCTAAAACTAAAAACAGGAACAATTACTAAATATATTCTCAAACTAAAGTGCTATTCGCGGACTCTGTCGCTTTGAAAACAGGTAATTGTTATACCCGATTAATGTCATACATACATACACAACAAGCACAGCTTATATCATACCTAGATATAGATGCTTTTACAAGACGATGAAGCAAAACGTATGACACTCTCGACCACAGAATGATATACCAGATAATGGAAACTAAAGACGAAAACACAACAAACCCACTGATGGGTTATGCCCGAATTCACCAATGCTCCCGACCTTACTTTGAAGCCAGGCTGAAGCTAACACGTTCTTTGGCCGATGATTTCATGTATTCCACAGTCAGAATGTGTCTCTTTTTCATCAAGTGTCTTAATTGTACACGTCCAACGTTCGTCACATACACACATACACACACACATACCATGAAGTTACATATTCGCTCCCTCCGATCCACTAAGAATTAGGGTGATTAAGAACGACAAACAAGTGATGGTTGATATGTAAACATCCTTTCCAAACCCCACCCCTCCCTATGGAAACTTAACCTGCTTCCTCCGCCTGACCCCAAACACTAAAACACTGCCCCCTCCCTGCTCTCTCCTCACACCTCGCTCGTCTGTGTGACCCACCGTCGTCAATACTACAGCACCACCAGTGATTGAGTAATCAATTTGTTTATTTGTCTTTGGCTAGCGATGTTTGTGACTGCCATACTGATGTTCTTAACCGGTTTAAAGGCGAGGAATTCCTACGATATGAGTCGTTTCGCTGGTAAATGTTACGCGCGGTACTGCTATGCAAAGTCATGATCCCACACCCATGTTCTTTAGTAAAGTAGGTGGGGTGGGGGTTGGATGCGTATGAATGAAAATGGGAACACCTCTTGGTTGGCGCGCCGCTGAGCACGAACGAAGTGCCTGACAGCTTCGTAAGACACGGTGCTACGCCTGCGCACTGGCCCAGTTCTGGAGTCCAGACAGACAAGAACAAGGGTGAACGTGTTACCCTCAAACGCTACTAAATGCCACAACCATAGGACGCTCCTCCTCCTTCTCCTCCTCCTCCTCCACCCCAGCTGCCATTACACCCCTCCCATCCTCTCCTCCTCTCCACGAGACACCAGCTCCACTTCCCACCGCACTCCCCCACCATTACTGACCCCTCCCCATGGCCCTCACTCCCAGTTGACGTCTTCCTGGTATGACGCATGGTGATCTACCATGACTCACTCACACGCTCCCTCGACCCCTCGCCCTCAACTCCCACAGCCTCCCTCCTCGCTACCTGCACGCCCCCTCCCTCATCTGCTCCCTCACCGTCCTTCTTCTCGTAAGACAGACCGTTTCGGAGAACTGCGGGTGACAGACATATTCTTTACACCTGGATCTGGCTCTGTCTGTAGTGTGGAGGTTTTCTGTTACCCTACCCCATGGAGATCGACGGTACGACATCTGAGCACGACCGTATACGACACAAAGCAAGACGGACGGTACGTCATCTGAGCACGACAGCACACATCATGTTCCCGGTACGTCTACCACAAACGCCACACGGTCAAATTTCCTCAGCAAATGCTACTTAGTACCACAACACAGAGAGAGACATTGTTCCACCTTAACCACACCACCTCAGACACACACACCCTCCCTACCACAGCAGAGATCAGTTCTAGCCACACCACCACAAACATCCTACCACAGAATTCAACCATCCCCGCCTCCTCGCCCCCACCACCAACACCACCACACGGGTGGGGTATCACACTCCAACAAAGGATAGAAGAAAGAAAAGAAAAGAAAAGAAATATTTGTGAAAATTACTTCAATCAACCACGAACATTTAGTGGGGCTCGGGAGTCGCTAAGGGATAAAACTCCTTAAGCCCCAGTGGCCGTGAGATCATTTTCCCCCTTTAAGGCTGAGGAACGAACGCTACATTACAACCCCACAACCCCACACAACCCCACAACCCCACAACCCCACCTCCTCTGACATGACTCTAATCTGGACACCCCACCAAACGTAGCTGTCTCAGCGAGTAACCCTGCAGGAGGAGGACATCTTCATCCTTGAACTTCAAACCTAACCTAACCTAACCTAACCTAACCTAACCTAACCTCTCCCATCTGAAAAGATTCTACCAAGCTGACAGCAGCAGCACCTCTCTCTCTCTCTCTCTCTCTCTCTCTCTCTCTCTCTCTCTCTCTCTCTCTCTCTCTCTCTCTCTCTCTCAAACAATTCATCCCGTACCAAATTTTTTTTTTCAATCCCCTTAAAGTACAGTACTGGAATTTCAGCATGACGTATGCCGTATCCCAAGAAGACTGACGCACAAGCGTATCCCAAGAAGACTGACGCACAAGCGTATCCCAAGAAGACTGACGCACAAGCGTATCCCAAGAAGACTGACGCACAAGCGTATCCCAAGAAGACTGACGCACAAGCGTATCCCAAGAAGACTGACGCACAAGCGTATCCCAAGAAGACTGACGCACAAGCGTATCCCAAGAAGAATGACGCACAAGCGTATCCCAAGAAGACTGACGCACAAGCGTATCCCAAGAAGACTGACGCACAAGCGTATCCCATGAAGACTGACGCACAAGCGTATCCCAAGAAGACTGACGCACAAGCGTATCCCAAGAAGACTGACGCACAAGCGTATCCCAAGAAGACTGACGCACAAGCGTATCCCAAGAAGACTGACGCACAAGCGTATCCCAAAAAGACTGACGCACAAGCGTATCCCATGAAGACTGACGCACAAGCGTATCCCAAGAAGACTGACGCACAAGCGTATCCCAAAAAGACTGACGCACAAGCGTATCCCAAGAAGACTGACGCACAAGCGTATCCCAAGAAGACTGACGCACAAGCGTATCCCAAAAAGACTGACGCACAAGCGTATCCCAACACTCATCACACAAGGAATATATCTGTTCCCCTCAATCTAACAATGACACTTTCATACATAACATCTTACATCAACCGACTCAAAAGGAGAAAAAAAAATATATACCGAACATCGAAATGAAAAGAAAATATCGCAAACAACTGAACAAACAACTGAGCAAACTAGAGATAGAAGTGTGTCTGTCTACAGTAAACTAAAGCCCCCCCCCCCCACGCAACTGTAAACAACTGTTAATTATATGAGCGGGATCTCCGTGCAGGAGCAGAGTAAGTGTGGCCTGGCTGTGTGCAGCTGTGGGGGACGCGATGTCATTTCCATCAGCGACACTTTGCCCTTCACAGGTATACCGCCCGGCCAGGGGGTGGGTGGGTTAGCTCCACCTCACGTCGGGGTGGGTGAGCTGTGGGGGGTGGGTGTTTTACGCCCTCATACACCCATCCCAACCCCCAACTCCCCCCTAGCGCGCGCCCCCTAGCCCCTTCCCCTCCTCTTCCTCCCCCCTCGCCGCCGCTCCCCCTTTCCCCCCTCATTTTTCCCTCATTAAGCTTAACAGGAAACAATCTGGGCGATCACAAGCAATCGAGAAAATGAGTTGGTTTATAGCGAGTCAAGCTGCCGCAGTGCAGAGATGGTGGGGTCCCGGGCCCAGCCCGCTGTCTGGCACGCCCGCCAGTCGCTCCCACAGGCTCCAGGGGGTCCAGGGTTCGACGCCCACTCGGTGCTACAGGCGGCAGGGAGGGGAGGGGAGGGGAGCCACGCCCACATGGAAGCGGAAGCTACAAAGACCTGGAGAGGCGGAAAGCCACGCCTACATAGTGCTGGTGGGACGGAAGCCACGCCCACGCAAGGGTGAGGGAGGGGCGGGAGCCACGCCTACGGAGTGCCGGAGAGGCGCAAGCCACGCCCACGCGGCGGTGAAGGGGCGGGAGCCACACCTACACAGTACTTGGGAGAATGGAAGCCAAGGCCACACACACTTGTGGTAGGGGGGAGGGAATTGTGGCACGGGGGGGGGGGGGGAATGCCGCCACAGTACTGGAGGGGGAGGAGGTGGTGGGAGCCACGCCCACAACCAGGGGGCGGGGTCACGCAGGAGTGGCAGACGGTATACAGAAGACGAGCGGACAAACACCTCAAGAATGGATGGATGGATGGACGAACGGATGGATGAATGAATGGATGAATGGATGGATGGATGGATGGATGGATGGATGGATGAATCACGGGTGAGGTCCGTAATGATACGCTAAGCGCTATACGCCAAACAACAGATGATACGCTAACGTCATGACGAAAGACAAATGAAATGATAAACAAACAAACAAAGAAAAAGTAAAATGTGCTTAACAAAGAAAAAGAAAAAAAAAAAAAATATATATATATATATATATATATATATATATGTGTGTGTGTGTGTGTGTGTGTGTGGAGAGAGAGAGAGAGAGAGAGAGAGAGAGAGAGAGAGAGAGAGAGAGAGAGAGAGGGAGAGAGAGAGAGAGAGAGAGAGAGAGAGAGAGAGAGAGAGAGAGAGAGAGAGAGAGAGAGAGAGAGCGTCTCCCTCAGAAGGAAGAATTTGAGCCACTGTAAGATAAGCTCGAATACCACATAAGCATGGTGGGTAAAAATGGGTGGGTGGGGTGTATATACCGAGGGAGGAGGAGGAGGAGGAGGAGGGACTGCTGTCCGACAGCATACAGACGAGAGAGAAATATACTGTGGGGGTCATTCAGCGTGACCCTGGTACAGCAGCGAGACCCCAGAGAACTAACACAGACATACACGAAGACACACGAAGACATCCTCTCTTAGAGATGTGTATTCGGTACCACCTCCATCTGGTCCTAGAATTGATTCATTAAACTCATTCCTCTTTCTTTTTTTTTGTCTTTACATCGAAGACGTTTGCCTTAAGCTCGTGTTCCGAACCCGTGTCTAAATACAACATGAGAACCTAAATTCGAAGGAGGGGGAGAGAAAAAAAAAAAAGAGGTGTTGCGAGGTATTGGGTCAAGATATATACCTGTCATGGGGAGGTCGTGATCGACCAGCCCCTGGAACAGAGGAATGAGGCGATATTTTGCAGAGAGAGAGAGAGAGAGAGAGAGAGAGAGAGAGAGAGAGAGAGAGAGAGAGAGAGAGAGAGAGAGAGAGAGAGGAAATGCCGAGGAGAGGTGGGAAAAAGGAGAAGCAATATATATATATCTCACTCCCTGGGGGAGGAGGCGCAACAACTCGGGATCAATAAGACAAAGGTGTTCGAGAATACAGATGAGATTGAAAAATTGTGGTCAGTGAGAGTGGGTGTGAGGGAGAGAGAGAGAGAGGGAGGGAGGGAGGGAGGGAGAGGGAGGAGCATTGTACATATGTGACGGGAACACTGGGCTGGCTATGTGAGAGAAAGAGAGAGAGAGAGAGAGAGAGAGAGAGAGAGAGAGAGAGAGAGAGAGAGAGAGAGAGAGAGAGAGAGAGAGAGAGGCTCTTAGTAGCGTATGGCAGAGATGAAGGCCAAATGGGGAGGCCAAACAAGAGGCGGGTGTAATCGACACGACACAGCGCCAGACACCCTAGCGTAAACTTCGCGCAGTAACGAAGAAGTCGCGACGAATAGAATGACACACAAATATATGGAAGAGGAGAATATATATATATATATATATATATATATATATATATATATATATATATATATATATATATCAACTGACTTATATTTCTCTCTTGTGTCTCCCCTGATGTGATTATTACACGAAAGTGCACTTGGGAACTTACCGTGTTTCATTTTCCCCGTGGACTCATAGGAATATATATATATATATATATATATATATATATATATATATATATATATATATGCAAAATCCTGGAAGCGGACGTAACTGGGACGTCTGGAAGGCGGAGAATGTGAGAAAGAAGTTGAAGTGTTCCACCGAGACTCGAAAGAGGATTAGGCGAGCGTGGCAGTTGATTGTGCTTGGGATTGGCTCTCCCTAACTGAAGGGATTAGGGCTGAACAGGGACCAGGGCCGAGCAGAGGAAGAAATGAGCCAGGATCAGACACTTCAGGGGTCTACGTAGTGAGGTAGGCTGGAAACCAAGGAGAGAGAGAGAGAGAGAGAGAGAGAGAGAGAGAGAGAGAGAGAGAGAGAGAGAGAGAGAGAGAGAGAGAGCTGGACTTGCTGGAACATGTGAAGTAAACCATGTAAACAAGTGAAGTAAACCATGTAAACAGATGAAGCATGTAAACAAGTGAAGTAAACCATGTAAACAAGTGAAGTAAACCATGTAAAATAAGTGAAGTAAACCATGTAAACAAGTAAACCATCTAAACAAAAAATAACAGAAGGGTGAGATGAAATTTATCAATAAATCAGTTAAAGAAAAGATGAACGTGGGGGGGGGGGGGGGTGATACATATGGTGGCATATAAGGTTCTTTTCTAGGTAAAGAAATATAACATAATAGACGTTAAGCTCTTCAGCACGACGGTGCGACCTCTGAGCACGACGGTACGACCACTGAGCACGACCGTACGACCTCTGAGGACGACGGAGCGACCTCTGGAATGAAACAGCCTCAGGCAAACTCTGAAACACTTGAGTAGAACACTGGAATGAAGCAGCGTCTGACAAACTTTGGAACACTAAGCGGAACACGGGAATGAAACACAGCGTCTCGGAAACTTTGAAACACTTAGTGGGACACTGGAATGAAACACGGTGTTTCACACTTTTTGGAACAGCCGGAGGAGCACGTAAGAGTCGTGAGCAGCGAGAGGCTGAACAAGCCACAGGAGGCAGAGAAAACTAAACCTTAAGGCCTTGAGGGAAGATAAACTCATCCCCGGCAATGGAGCTACACAGTCATCAAAGAAGGGGATTGAGTGGCGAGTGGATGAGAGGCTTGCAGGAGGTGGGGAAGCAGCAAACCAAGGTGCTGGGCTGGAAAGGTCTCGTGGCTGGAATGGCCTAAAAGCCTGGAAAAGAGAGGTGGTGGGAAGGAGGAGGGGGTTTTAAGCTGGATACGAGAGGTGTAATTGAGCGAAACACGGTCGGGGAAAATTTTTGGTAAGAGAGCCAAAAGGAAAAACCAGTCGTGACTGGAAAGAGAGAGTCTTAAACTGGAAACGCCTAATGACTGGAAGGGAATCACGTCTGGAAAACTTACGAAAATGGACTCATAACTACGAGAACTCAACAACTGGAAACTTTTACTGGACGGAAGAAGTTAATAATAATAATAACAATAACAATAATAATGATAATAATAATAATAATAATAATAATAATAATAATAATAATAATAATAAGAAGAAGAAGAAGAAGAAGAAGAAGAAGAAGAAGAAGAAGATGATGATGATGATGAAGAATGAGAAGAAGAAGAAGAAGAAGAGAAGATGAAGAAGAAGTAATTAATACATAATAAACGAATGAACAATAAAAATAAATATGCAAATTCATACATCACTATATCTAGTATATAACAAGAATAAAATATAAAATAGGTAAGGACAATAGATAAGACAAAATATGAACAGATTAACTATAGAAAGACATATATATATATATATATATATATATATATATATATATATATATATATATATATATATATATATATATATCAATACGTATCATATAAACAACATTCATGCACGTGTAGCTGTTGACACAATGTGAGGATTGCTCATGGGGAGGGTGGGTTACGACCACCACCATCACCATCTAGGGTTCCATAGCAGAGGCAAGGAGGAGGAGGAGGAGGTCGGTTGCCTCCCTCTCCCAGCAGCAGCCACAGCCTCACTAGAGGCGGTAATCTGCAGCAGCAGCAACGGTGGTCGCCCGGTGGTATCAGAGGCTGTGGCGGACGCAGCAGCATGAGGGACGGGCTGGCTGGCTGGCTGGCTAGGTGTGGCGGGCGGGAGGGAATGGTGCAGACAGCAGGCAGCAGCAGCTGTCAGCACCAGCCGGGACAGCGGGCGAAAGAAGTTGCAAACAACAGTTGATGCTGGTCGCGCTGACGGGCAGAGATAGAGCCTTGGGGAGGGAGGGAGGACAGGACGAACACGAGCTCAGCTGAAGATGTATTGAGCCTCCTCTCTCTCTCTCTCTCTCTCTCTCTCTCTCTCTCTCTCTCTCTCTCTCTCTCTCTCTCTCTCTCTCTCTCTCTTTCCAGGTTTGGGCGCAGCAGAAGACGGCAGCGCCAGCAGAAACAGCAGCAGCAGCAGCGACAATCGTCTGTCATCAATAAGACAGAGGACACAGCAGCGAGAGCAGGACGTGGCACCATCACCATCGCCTCACACACTTAACGGCTCGCATGAACAGCAGACTCGTCGACGCCAGGAGCATGAACAGCGGTAATTACACAGCATGAACAGCACCAGCAACAGCAGCATATAAACCAAAGTTAGAGTCAGCGGTGGCGCGAGCTCCGTCTAACCCCACAGAGTCGTCAGCAACACAGCAGAAACAGCAAGAGCAGTAGCCGGAGCAGCAGTAACAGGAGCAGCAACAGCAGTAGCTGGAGGAGCAGCAGCAGCAGTAGCAGCAGGAGTAGCAGTAGCAGCAGGGGGAGGAGGCGATGATCTAGGCTGAGGAGGGAAGAAGGCTTACTGGCTCATAATGTACAGTTCTGAGGTGAATTATTCATCACCCCGAGAACACAGACCAGGCAAAGGACTCGACACGCAGGGCTTCACACAAATGCGCCGCACCCTCCCTCCTACAGCTTTCTCGAGGATTTAAAGAGTCTACACACACACACACACACACACACACACACATGCACACACACACACACACACACACCACACCTCCCTCCTGACTACATTCCTCTGACGGCTTCCAACAACTATCTTAGAATATGAAATATATTTTTCATTTCTTTCCTTTATCTTGCTTATACGCTATATATATATATATCTCCTTCCCTTACTTCCTTCCCTTCCTTTACATTTCTTTCCTTAATCCTCCACCTACCTCAATCTTCAGTATAATTCTTCCTTCAGTCCTACGTCCATCTGCCTCTTCTGTACGTTTCTCTCTCCTCGGTCGGTCCTCACAGTCGACACAGCCTTAACTCGGGGAACACCTCCTTCCCCCTTTACACTTCCCTCCCCTCGAACTTGACTGCTGTTCGAAGCTGCTTAAGACCCACTAACTTGCCCCTCACCGGCCACACTACCTGAGGCAGGAGGAGGTACGCTAGGGTGTCTGGTTAGTTCTTACATCATTCCAGATCCACCACAGAACCTCCACACACACCAGCGGGGCTGATGTGCGTCCCTCACATCACGCGCCACACACCACCGGTGTACGGGAATGAGGATACTCATTAACTCATACTCACAATACAAGATGAATCTACTGGAATCACCTCATGTCTTACATTTACAATGAGAACCATATGTAACGACCATCTTCCACTTCATAAATCAAACATCCGTTAAGTCTTTGTCCTAAAAAAATCTTCCCTTAATTACCCATACCATGGAAACAACCACTTCGGGCTCGTGAACAACTTGTACCACCGACTTGTTGTCGACAAGCCACCCTAACAACGTGTCGACACGTTGCACAGAGGAACGGTACCTGCCATGTGCACCAGCGGCCACGTCGTGCATTGGGAGCAACGACTTGTTACAATCCAGTGACGCCACGGACTCCCCCGTTGGAAATCAAAACATTGATCCTCACACTGAGGTTGTCTATACACGATCTTACGGCACGCAGGATGCCCCCCCTTCACTTTTCCTAAATCAGCGCCACTGTCACCCACCAGGACTTACTGAATCCCATTTCCTTCAGGGGATCCCTTGCAAGGCCTCCCTGCTAAGGAGTAAAAGGGAGGGGAAAAGTGGTCTTTCCCGCGGGCGTCTTTCAGAGTCTCCAGCAACACCAAGAGAAGAGCGACTTGATCTTGCTCCGGGGGGAAGAGATCGGGGATGGGAATTTCAAGAGAGTGTGGGCAAATACCTCAAAAAAAAAGCGTACCAAACCATGCAGGATGGTGTAGCTACGTAGGCCTACGAGGCTGCGGCTTCCAACAGACACACTGAGCGGAATAGCAACAAGACACCTTGGTCGCGGGCCAAGCTCTCGAGGCAGAAGACCTCAGAAACTATTACAAGGTACGAGGTAAAGTCCTAGAATTTGATGTGTGACTAGAAGACCTACCGAACCATCGCAAGGAAGTAAAATCAAGTCCTAAACCGAACTGTAAGGAGGGGAGGGAAGGAGGATGTAGAAGGTCTAAGGATGGAGGATGTGTGGAATTGTTTTAGTGAGCCACAATCAAGGTGCTAAGAGGCGGTGTGGATCACAACTTTCTGAGGGACTAACTGGTAGGCCAGGAGGAGCTAAGGACTGACCTGTAGGCCAGACGGAGCATCACAGCCGTCATGATCCCGCCTGCGTTGTAACAAAACACAAGTCCGGGAACCGTCGCAACTGCAGAACGAATCGTTCATACAAGTGAGGAGGACGAGGGAGGGACAGACACCTCGTTGTGGGTGTCGAGGAGGGGGGGCCGGGGAACGAACCAAAGGTGTTGTAAAGTCCTTAACAGAACTGGTTCTTGTGGGGTGGATCACCGCACTCTCACGCTCCGCAAAACACCAAACCTCTGAGGCAGATGCCAAAACCTGGCCCACTTCGGTACTTGGACTGGACGTAGCGACTGGCGGCTGGGTGCGTAAACACGCCCGAAGTGCCGGTTTCTAAGACATTTCCGGTCTTCGGATCGCCGGATTAAGGAAGCGTCTGCTGCCTGGCTGTAGACCGTTGGGATGTTGGTCTGCTCCATTTAATCCTTAAGGAAGACGCTGTTGCCAGTACACTCACCTCCCTCCCTCCCTCCCTCTCACTCGCCTCCTCACCCAGCACCCCTCCAGGACGCGGGGCACTGCACGAGAAACCACTCAGCGCCCCTGCGCTGCCACAATGAAGGGCAAACGCTCAGTCAAGGTCACCGTTACATAAGATTTTTAAAACAAATTCGACGACACCAACGAAAAGGAAAACGACCCACAATGGCACCTACACAAAAAGCACAATAACCCATTAGATATGCATGAGCTCTCTCTCTCTCTCTCTCTCTCTCTCTCTCTCTCTCTCTCTCTCTCTCTCTCTCTCTCTCTCTCTCTCTCTCTCACACACACACACACATACGAGGGGGTGTTCTTAAGCGTTGTATAACTAACCCCCCCTCTCCCCTCCATCACCCCCCACCCCCCTACCAGGCACCGCCTGGTGTATCATCATTACAAGGTACCGGAGGAGTCCGGTAGCGTCACAGGTGACTATAACAGTGGCAGATTCCCCAGTGGTGACGTAGGATGTCGAGATGTGTGACTCCCGCGAGCTGGTCTCGAACCGAGAGATGTGAGATACAGTGGGAGATGGAAAGCACCACCACTGGCTACGTAACCACACTGAGAAAAAACAATCCTGAGACGGCAAATATACAGTGGAAGCAGATACATCAACCCCCACTAAAACCACGCCAGTTCGGGCCCTGAGCACGACGATACGACCCGCGGAACACGACGGTACGACCGCGACGGCACGGCACAGCACGACCCTCGGGCAGGACGACGCAACCCACCCTTCAGCACTGACGGCATGATGTTCAGAGAGAGAGAGAGAGAGAGAGAGAGAGAGAGAGAGAGAGAGAGAAGACTGACTCATTACAAGTGTTCCCTTGCATCAGATGACGGTGTAGCTGGTGGTGTATTTACTAATCAGTGTATGTGTTGGTAAACAATATGATTACAATGACGTGAACATGTAGACTGGTTGCCATATTGTAAATATAGATTGGTTGCCATATTGCAAACATAGATTGGTTGCCTCATTGTAAATATAGATTCGTTGCCTCACTGCAAACATAGATTGGTTGCCTCATTGTAAATATAGATTGGTTGCCTCACTGCAAACATAGATTGGTTGCCTCATTGTAAACATACATTGGTTGCCTCATTGCAAACATAGATTGGTTGCCTCATTGTAAATATAGATTGGTTGCCTCACTGCAAACATAGATTGGTTGCCTCATTGTAAATATAGATTGGTTGCCTCACTGCAAACATAGATTGGTTGCCTCATTGTAAACATAGATTGGTTGCCTCATTGTAAATATAGATTGGTTGCCTCACTGCAAACATAGATTGGTTGCCTCATTGTAAACATAGATTGGTTGCCTCATTGCAAACATAGATTGGTTGCCTCATTGTAAACATAGATTGGTTGCCTCATTGTAAATATAGATTGGTTGCCTCATTGTAAATATAGATTGGTTGCCTCATTGCAAACATAGATTGGTTGCCTCATTGTAAATATAGATTGGTTGCCTCATTGTAAATATAGATTGGTTGCCTCACTGTAAACATAGATTGGTTGCCTCATTGTAAATATAGATTGGTTGCCTCACTGTAAACATACATCGGTTGCCTCATTGTAAATATAGATTGGTTGCCTCATTGCAAACATAGATTGGTTGCCTCATTGTAAATATAGATTGGTTGCCTCACTGTAAACATAGATTGGTTGCCTCATTGTAAATATAGATTGGTTGCCTCACTGTAAACATACATTGGTTGCCTCATTGTAAATATAGATTGGTTGCCTCATTGTAAAGATAGATTGGTTGCCTCACTGCAAACATAGATTGGTTGCCTCATTGTAAACATAGATTGGTTGCCTCATTGCAAACATAGATTGGTTGCCTCACTGCAAACATAGATTGGTTGCCTCATTGTAAACATAGATTGGTTGCCTCATTGTAAACATAGATTGGTTGCCTCACTGCAAACATAGATTGGTTGCCTCATTGTAAACATAGATTGGTTGCCTCATTTTAAATCTGCATCAGGAGGACTCTGGTGTAACGTTAACTGGTGGCGGTTTTAATGACCTAAACAGCTGACGCCATCCGGGGTCTGGAGAGTGACCGTGGCGTAGTTACCTCTTGACCGGCAGTTTATTATGAACGCATCTGCCGGCACTGTAAGCTCGTATACTGTCGCGTCAACATCATTTCTTAACCGGCTGTTTCAGGACGTGTCAGTTCCTCCTCCTCCTCCTCCCTCCTCACGGCAGACTAATACACACACGGCTGCCGGCATTGTATAGCCGTCTCCTCCACACCGGGAGCACGACACACACTGGCGACAAATGGACGACCATCTTCAGCCTCTCGCTCGCCGTCCATCATAACTCCGTCGTTGCAATGATGCACCCCCGTCGCTCTCTCTCTCTCTCTCTCTCTCTCTCTCTCTCTCTCTCTCTCTCTCTCTCTCTCTCTCTCTCCCCCGTCGACGATGTTGACCCTATACATCAGGACAGTGGATCACGAGGGTGACCCCCGAACACCGTGGAGGTTGAGAGGGGCCACTCGCCCTTGACCCCTGGCGGCCTTATCCCTCAACTCAGACCCGTCCTCTTGACACAGCAGGTAAAGTAATCCATCGCCTTTTAAAGCTTCTCTTACTGGATCACGACAGAGACGTCCCTCATTCCCAAGAACTTAAATCACACAAACCGCACCTGGGGGATTACCTTTCCCACATTTAAGATCATATTTCATTACATGCAGAAGCTGTGGCACACTCGGGAAGGATCGGTATGATCAACTTTGGGGTAGGGAATGTCTATCCGACTAATGGTCGTAACCGACGCAAACAATTTCCCCCTCACTTGGCACCCAGTCTAATAACTCCTCCACCCCCGCGCGCGCGCTTCAAACCTCGCGACGCAAGATAAATGGAGATGGAAAGATATGGATGGATAGATATGCTGGAGCGTGACGGCAGTTCACAGTGCTATATATCTCTCCTCCCTCATTCCCCAGGAGAGGGGACCAGCGTGTGGGAGGACACTGTAACCCGTGGGAGAGCACCAGGCATGCCACAAGAACCCTCCACTCACCTCTCCACCGCCTCCGAGACGCTACCAGTTACGATAGATGAGCGACGATGCGATAGATCGCGCGTCACGTGTGCTGGAAGTGCTTGTAAATAGCTACATTACAAAGTTGGTGGTACTTGGGAAAAAACAGATTACAGTGGTGGGTGGTACATGGGGAAAGCCAGATAACACAAGACCTTATGGTCTACGACGCGGTTATCTGCTGGAGGACAGTACGTGGGGAAGCCAGATAACAGAAGACCTTATGGTCTACGACGCGATTATCTGCTGGAGGACAGTACGTGGGAAAGACAGATAACAGAAGACCTTATGGTCTAAGACGCGGTTATCTGCTGGAGGACAGTACGTGGGAAAGCTAGATAAGATCTGATGGTCCAGCAAGAGGTTATCCGCTGGAGGGGGGCCTCCAGACCGACCCCCCCACACACACAGACGGAGACAAGAACAGTTCCCAACGACCCAACTTACACGGTTCTTTCAGCCCGAGTGTTCCACTTTATGGTGACGGACTGAGGACAGCCTGGGGCAGCTCCTCCTGACGCTGCTGCCCCCCACACCACCCCACACCACCACCACTCCCACTTCTCTCCTCCCACTCGGAAGCTAAGGCGGCGTTCTCACGTGAGCCCCGTGTTGCTCCCGCATCCCTACACGGCTGTACACGAAGGCCACACACACACACAGCACATTCAGCTTGGGTCTATCGCACAGAAAAACGATCCACATTGGTCTTTAAAAAGCTATCTCCACGAGGACAAAAATTCCAAGGTAGTATGATAACGATCTCTCTCTCTCTCTCTCTCTCTCTCTCTCTCTCTCTCTCTCTCTCTCTCTCTCTCTCTCTCTGTATATATGTTTGCGTGATCTATATATGTATGTATGTATGTATGTATGTATGTATGTATGTACATTAATCCAAGCAGTGGAATATCTCTCTAAGGAAGAATTACCTTCCTGCTAGAGCGAGTGACGTGACTTTAATTAATGTTATGTCTTTCTGAAAGACGCTACAACTGAGACTGGTGAGGCAAACAATATAAAGACACGCAGGCAAACAATCTTTCCAGCCCCAGCAAACAAGAGGAGCGGGGCTCCGTTGAGGGAGGGGGGGAAAAAAAAAAAACACACCCTCTCCTCGCCCACTGTCAAATCCCTTGCTCACTCGAACATTAATCTCCTACATAACTTTCTTAATTACGGACGCCAAGGAGGAAACCCACGCGGGAGTCTGGCGTAAGTATGACAGTAGAGCGGAGGGGAAGTGAGTACAGCAGCTACATGGCTAGCACTGTCACAGCGCAGGGCGGTGTGAGGCGGGGTACACATGGGCTGGTGCTGTGGGGGGTGGCCATGGTTGGTGCGTTTGGGAGGAGAGAGGTTTGTACTCGTGTCGCCCCGAGTCTTAAAGTTCTACATATATAAACAGAGTCTTTACTCGTGTTTGTATAGATACATACACACACACACACATGTACATACCCCATCCCTATGCCAGGCACCCCCATTTGTGGACCAACCCCATAGGGTCGGATGAACACCTAGGTTGGATGTAGGCCGACTGCCACGCCCTGAAAATTCGAACCCATGCGGGCACGTGGTGACTCATGGTCAGTAACACTAGCCACAACATCCTCTCCCCGTTACAAACACACACACACACACACACACACACACACACACACCAGACGGGAGGAGGTAACAAAGATGGTGCCAGAATTAAGGCAGCAGAGTTACAGGGAAAAGTTAAGAGGCCTTAAACCATTCCACTACGAAAGAAAGAAGAGTAAGAAGTGACGTGATCACAACCCCTTTTCATGAAGTCTTCCCAACATGTATGATGACTATGTCAACAGTGGACATGCCAGGCCAAACCAACATGACCTGACCTTAACCGAGAAACGTCTGGGGTGTACGGAGTTACTTCATCAACTCCAGGAGTGAGTTGCTGAGGAGGACGAAAGGACCAAACTGGATAACGAAGCTGTGAGTGTGAACAATAACATCAGGAAGTTGAAAAAGTTTGATGATGTTACAGAATATGCGAGAGGTATTGGGGTGGTGTCTTCCCCTCCACACCATCCACCCACGAGTGTACAACACCCCTCTCCTTTACGGTACAAATAGGTAATTACACTCACACTTCCCTCCACGCACTTAACCTCGACTCACACACACTCTCCCATCCTGAGAAACGCACCCTAGATTTTTCTTCCTCCTTCTTTTCATGTAACACACCCTCTCCTCCCCGCTCTCCACCCGAGTCACGCACCCTCTCTTCTCCCCACACCATACGGACGCACTCCAAACTCACCCTCCCCCACACCCAGCGCCTCCACCAAGCTAATTAAATCACCAGCCGTGTCATCTACTGCTTCCTCAAAAAGAAAAAAAAAAAGAAAATGAGAGAAAGAAAAAAAAATAGAAGAAACGAGCGAAGAAGAGCCTAATTTGGGGGAACTTAAATATCGGGTTTGCCTGGGATGATCCGGGGCCCCCGAGCTGTGCTGCCTGCTGATGGGAGGACAACCGACCCACCCTGCCGGCCCACCCTGCCGGCCCACCCTGCTCAATACTGCTACACAGGCTTCACCCAGTCACGCCGCTGGTAGCACTCTCTCTCTCTCTCTCTCTCTCTCTCTCTCTCTCTCTCTCTCTCTCTCTCTCTCTCTCTCTGCAACCCCTCCCCTTCCTTCCCCCTAACCCCACTAACTTTCTACCTCCCTCCCTCCCCGCAATCCCTCCCTCCCTGCTGACCTGTACCAAGATGATAAGAGTCCGAAGTTTCCTCCCGGCAAGTCTAGGGGGCTTAGCCCCTTACCCATCGGGCCAGCCATGCAGGTCTGTTTCACTATTTTCCCTTATACAAACATCTGTCCCTCCTCTTCTCTACTACCCTCTGTTCTCCCTTCCAACCACTTGCTCCCTCTTACAAACGCCTGTCCTCCCTTACACAACATCTCTCCGTCCTACATACTACGCTTTTGATCTCCCTCACAAATCTGTGGCAATATCAACCTCACAAAGGGTCAGGTGAAGGGCCAGGCCACCGTATCCAAGCGTCGTACCGTCGTGCTACTTAAGGGTCGTACCGTCGTGCCTTAATGTCGTACCGTCGTGCTTCAATGTCGTACCGTCGTTCTTCAATATCGTACCGTCGTGCCTAAATGTCGTACCGTCGTGCTTCAATGTCGTACCGTCGTGCTTCAATGTCGTATCGTCTTGCGTCAATGTCGTACCGTCGTGCCTAAACGTCGTACCGTTGTGCTCGAGGCAGCATATCAACCGTGCTCTCAAGAGGCCACATGAACTGTCCACCACTGCTTCCACACACGGAGGAGCGACTCCAGAAGACGACGCATCCGTTAGAGAAGACGCGACAACGATCAAAACCCAAAATCCGAATTTCTCAACATCTCGAGAAAGGTGACCCAAGGTTCCTCGACCAAGGGGATAACAACTTGACATTCACAGCCTTAACGACCCTGACGGTCGTTAAGAGAGACACCTGACAGCCGCTGACATCGAGGAGATTCCGACGTCCAGACAGCGAGGAGATGTCTGACCAGTCCATTCCTACCTCGAACACCTCCGCCGAAGTCCAAGGAGACCTTCGAAGTCCTCTTTGTGTCACTGCAAACACCTCGGACGAGAGAGGGAAAATTATCTGTATTACAAAATTAATGTGGAAAAGATTAATTCTAGCTCTTCTGATGTTTATAGACCTGATTCTTGTAGTGAAAAGGTTGTGGGAAAGGGAAAAAAAGACGAAGAGAATTCCACAGCTTCGCTTTTCGTGGAGGGTTGGTGTGGTAACGGTTAATCCTCGTATGGTTGGCTTCATCTTCAGGTCGACAATCTGGGGGGTTCAACACACACTCGTATCGAGTCTATAACACCTCAGACCCGAGCCAAAGAATACATTCCCTACGCCAGTTTCCATTCTGGAAATAAGAGAACCCGGCTCGAGCGACGATGTTTAAAATGTGTTATCATAAACTCAAGTTTTCAACAGTGCGCGTCAAGGGGAGGCGATAAAGTCTGTTCATGTAAAGACACACTTGAGAACACAGCATGATCCCGTCTCTAAGGAAAGAGCAAACATGGAAATAGGTACGTGTGTGTGTGTGTGTGTGTGTGTGTGTGTGTGTGTGTGTGTGTGTGTGTGTGTGTGTGTGTGTGCTATAATCCTACACAGTATAAAAGCGACGACTCACCTCCCATCCTGCCTCTATCCTCGTCCCCTGCCTCTATCTTCGTCCCCTGCCTCTATCCTCATCCCCTGCCTCTATTCTCGTCCCCTGCCTCTATTCTCATCCCCTGCCTCTATCTTCGTCCCCTGCCTCTATCTTCGTCCCCTGCCTCTATTCTCCCCCCCCCCCAACCTCCCACTCTTTATCTATCGACCGTATCCACGAAGCTTCCGTCCCGTCTTGCACCTAACCTCACTGCCCTCCCATTCTCTCCACACCCCATCCTCTCACCGTGCGCTCTCTCTCTCTCTCTCTCTCTCTCTCTCTCTCTCTCTCTCTCTCTCTCTCTCTCTCTCTCTCTCTCTCCATTAGCTACCTCCCTTCCCCCGTCACTACTGTCCTTGCACGTCCCTCTCCGTCCCTCACCTAGCCAGAGCGCCTCCTATCTTTCCCAGGGAGGGTTAGGAGGATGGATGGATCTTCTCCAGCACACAATGACTGAGAGCTCTGGGTATGAGCTCACAATCTGTACCCCCGTCTTATTGTCATTCCTGTCCCACCTCTTGAATGTCCTGCCGCCGCCTCTCCCCGTCTGCCTCTCACCTCTCCCTCCCTGCCTCTCACCTCTCCCTCCCTGCCTCTCACCTCTCCCTTGCCACCCTCCCTGGATGCCTCTCGCCTCTCCCTCCTCCGCCAGCCACCCAGGAGGACCCTCCTCATCACCACAGGAGGACGCACGAGTGACCCCTTAACACACGGTTCGGGAAGTCCCTCTCTCTCCCTCTCTCTCTCTCTCTCTCTCTCTCTCTCTCTCTCTCTCTCTCTCTCTCTCTCTCTCTCTCTCTCCTCCCCGACCATCTCTCCCTCCCGGACACACACACACACACATACATACACACTTCCTTTCCCCCAACGCGCGCATACACCCACTCCCCACCCTACACCCACCCAGATTCATCCCACGCCTGCTCCTCCTAGATTCACAAAGTTACGGTAAAAAAAAAAAAAAGAAAAAACACCAAAATTTTACCGAGAACAACTTTACTAACTGCAATACGTCTCGCGAGAGCCATTACGACCTGTCAAATTCTCCACGACCCTTTCCACTTCGCGATGACTCACTCTTCCACCTCCACGCCCTCACAGGTCATCTTCCCCCCCACCCACAACCCCCCCCTCGCCCACGTCAATTCATCCCCCCCTTCCCCTCCCCTGATCCCATGGTACCTCTCAGCCGTCAACAAATCCTCTCCCACCTGCAGGATCTCCTCCACGCGCCTCCTCCCACGCACCCACTAGCCACGTCACTCCCCTCCCACCGCCCGCGCCACCGCCACCAAAAATCATCTCCAACCCCCAGACACCACCACAGACCATCTCCAACCCCATCATTTCCTCCACAGTCACCATCACAAACCATCTCCAACCCCATCATCTCCTCCACAGTCACCATCACACACCCGTTCCGAAAATCTATCTTCAAATATTCCCTTCAGATCCTCTTTAATCAGCTGTGTGACGGGTATGTTCGCCTTCTTAATACATTGACTAAACTCTGACAAACTGATCTGTGTGTGTGTGTGTGTGTGTGTGTGTGTGTGTGTGTGTGTGTGTGTGTGTGTGTGTGTGTGTGTGTGTGTGTGTGTGTGTGCGTGTGTGTGTGTGTGTGTGTGTGTTTATCTGTCGATTCGGTATAGTCAGGCAGGCAGAGAGGTCCCTCTTCCCATTAATACTATTCTACACCAATATTTACGAGAGGCTTCACATAATTTTCCTTATGAACGACACACCCCTTTCTGTAAATTCCACTTTTCCAATATTTCACCATCTAAATTTACAGCTTAATCCCTTCATTGTTTTTTCTTTTTACCAGGAGATTTGAAAAGAATTCAAAACGCTCTTCCTCGAAGGCCTAAAATAATGTACGTGGGCTGAAGTGACACAGAGAGAGAGAGAAAAATACTCTTAGGGTAACGGAGGAGGGGATAAACCTACCAGAGGAAAGGGGGTGTCGGGTCGCAGGTGTTCGGAAAAACACGAGAGAGAGAGAGAGAGAGAGAGAGAGAGAGAGAGAGAGAGAGAGAGAGAGAGAGAGAGAGAGAGAGAGAGAGAGAGAGAGTAAAGAGTTGTTAAAGCAGTAGCCAGCACCAACCCCTGGGGAAGTTATGGGTGCATGTATCTCACTGTACCGGGTAAGCTACAGCATTTCCCCTTACCACTGAAACTACAAGTGGCGATTGTTTCTCTTATACGTCCTATTACTCTCGAGTCCTCCCGCCTACATCCAGAGCAGCTGTCGCCAGCCTTTCCTTCACACACTGTGCAACCTACGACAAGTGAGTCGAGGTCTACGTTCTCCTCTGTTGTCACCTTGATCACTCACCGCTCCCCATCCCATCCTCTACGCTGCTTTTCAATTCGTTGGAGCTTCGGTGCGTAGCCTTGAAAAAATCCCCTTTCAAACACAACACTCCAGCCTTACCCAACAATCCCCTCCTCCTCCTCCTGCTCCTCCTCCTCCTCCTCCTCCTGCTCCTCCTCCTCCTTCTTCAGGAAACAAAGCAAGGGGTGGCGGGCAGAGCCCCTTCGACCTCCCTACTCCTTGGCTCGGGTGCAGGGAGCGACCCGACCCCCCCCGTTGCCGACGGCATAACCCTACGTCAGGTTGTCCCCTAAGGGCCCTGCGAGAGACAGGACCACAATTCAGCCCGCCGCACCACCAGGAAACACGACGCCCTTCCTGCTTGGCAGGGGACGGCGTGGCGACCTCCGCTACGGATACAATGAAAGTCCGGACTCCAGCAGAGGCCCAGGTGTGTTGCAACAGGTGTGGGAAACGAACTGGCATGATACTGGAGTGAGGGTAATCATAGGCATGTACGAAGGTCTTGGCATCATGAAATATTCAATCATCCAAGCAAGATAATAATAATAATAATAATAATAATAATAATAATAATAATAATAATAATAATGATTACAATAATAATAATCTATGCTATAAAAAACATGGTCGTGTCTTCTATCTGTAAACGTGTCGAGGAAGATGCCAGACGTATGACGACAAAAATCCCCATTCCCCACATACACACACACACACACATAAACACAGATGCTAATAACCCAAGCATTTCCTTGACAGGAGAGGAATTACTGGAACGTGGGGTGATACATTTTCGGGAAAATATTACACAATATCATATACTACAGAAAGTCGGTCCAGTTTGTCTTCTCTCTGTACACCCGCCGAGGAAGTTACCAGACGCACAATGACTAACCCCCATACGCAGCTGCCAATTATTCATCCATTCCCTTAACAAGACAATCAGTGACTACAGGGGAAACACATTTTCGGGATTACATGTTTGTGATGAGGAGGAATGTCGTGCAGGCAATATGGGAAGTATGAATAGGAAAAATGGCGGGGCGGAGTAATCATACCACTGAACAGTGCCGATCCGCCGTTCTTCTCCGAAACAGAATACGGGTTTGCTATTGTCAGAAGAGCTTGTGCTGGCCTGCTGTACCCCAGCCCTCCGCAGAAGCAAGCAAACGAGGCGCCGGGAGAGCCCGAATCTGCTAAAAATAATGATAATAGGAAGACAGCTGACTTCCATCGCAAGTGACCTAATGAGCTCATTTTAGATTTTCATTTCCCTACCCAAGAAGCGATCTGGGACAAAGCCTCATTAGAAAAAAAAAAAAAGGGAGGAGGCCGCGGCTCGTAAGCCTAAACACCTTCCAAAACAACCTGGTTCATCAGGGTTTCTTTCGTGGACATTACCCTAACGAGTCCCTGAGTTTCATCACCGTTTGGTCTACATCATCCTTGTTGTTCGCAAGAGCAGCGATGAACAGCTTTGGTATCCCGCCTTTGTTTTCACAAAGATGTGGCCACACAGCACAGGTGTCGAGACAAAGACTTGAGGCTCGAGGGGTCAATATAATACATAAGTCCAGACAGATGACTCCAGCGATCAATAAAAGATGAGGTTCCAGGGATCAATAAAACACGACAGTCCAGACCAGGGAACTCCAAGAATCAATAAGCCAGCGCCGCACGTGTCCTGGACCATGATCAATACACCCACGGCGGTGTTGAGCACGGCAGAAGCAGCAGTCAAGTTAAGAATAAAAATGGCTAGAATGAGAGAGAGAGAAAAAAAACTGTTTCCTGTTCTTTTCCTTTATGAATATGACACGTCAGATTCTGTGTTGCTCCTCCACACTCACTGTGGTCACTCTGTCACAAGACTGGAACAAGTGTAGAGTCCGTGGCATGTTTTGCAAAACGATACGTAACGAAAATAAGTTCCCTACTTATACTATACAATCATTTCGAAGGTCATCTACCTCTACAGTTTGGTCTGGGATCTTACCTTCCCTTACCTTTATGGCTTCAAAGGTCTTCTAACCCCCCCAAGAGTCTTGCCTAGAACCTTACCTTATGGTCCCTCATGGTTTTTGGAGGTCTTCTACCCCCCACAGTTGGGTCTGGGACTCTTTTTAAACCCTATCTAACCTACACCTTACGATGGTGTCGGATATCTTCTACCCGCTCAGCTGGCTCGGTCGGGAAGCGAGATGTGAAACCCGGCCTGAACGATCGTTGAACCCGACAAACGAACGATCCAGTGGTGATGAATGCGACGACCGAAGCGGAGAATGAGGCAAGTGAAGCCGAGAGTCGTCGGTGTGAAGTGTCGATGACCTGCTGCGTCTCCAACGACCCCTTAAGGTTGCCTTGGTCGTCACAGGAAGCTGGCGATAGGCCAGAACCTCTGTCAGCTGGTGCAGTGACGTAAGATATTCGGTTCTCGTCCCCTTTGAGGAGAACGACGACCCCGACTCTTCCCCCCCCCCCCCTCCCCAACCAAACGACCACTGCGCACGGCGGTACGACCCTCCGGGTACGATGGCGAACGGGGCAAAGGTGTCGTAACCAAGAGTCGTACCTTCCTAGGAGATCTCTCGGTTGGTGCGTCCTGAACACATCCCTAAAGGTCTAACACCATCTCTCAACCTGGCCATTTCTGCCACACTTGAAATATGTAATAAGCCACGCCACACAACCTCCCGGTCCTCCATAAAAACACATCTTATACAATATCAAAGACTGGTTGCGACACACGACACACTGGGAGGTACACTGTCAAGGCGCAACACGACCTAACAGCAACGGTCGGGGTATATCAGTGCCATAATAACTTTACGACAAAGATTGAACGCACATGATAACAGGGTAGAGTCTTCACCTTTATGGAATACAGGTCTGAACCAGGAATGGGGGGTGAGTGCACTCGTAATCATAACTTCAAAGCGTGTCGATACAGTAATCAATTACAGGGTCATGTAATCATGCCCCATCCCTTCCTAGTCTCACTTATGGTGCAGGAATATGGGTAAAACCTGTAAGGGGGAGGAGGAGGCTCCTCCCTCCTGTACCACAGCTCTTAACTACCTACACTTCAGCTACGGGGAAACACTTCCATAGTAATACAATATTCAAGAAGTACCTCCACACGAAACTGGTCAAAATGACATATTTTCCCCCAATGAATGAATAATGAATAAGATCACTGCTTTCAGATCCCCATACTATGACTTGGCGAACCACTACCGATAAGGTTAAAGGTCCATGACCTGAACGGAGTCGTCCCCGTTGCAGACCGGGTTTCGAACCTGTCAACAGACTGTATTTCATTTCCCAGGTACAAGACGTGAGGCATAACAAGAGATCGCTGGCCCACAAAGCTGAAGATGGAAGAGTCGAGGCTTGTGTCAGTTACAGAGAAGAGAAAGAGTTCCTTAAAAACTGAAATTCCTTCTTTAAATTTCTTCTCTGCGTACGAACCCGGATAATGATACGGAGGATGTGTCTGACGCCACGGACACCCAGTGAAAAATGATCACCATAAACCAGGATATTGAATTTCTTGACGCGGAAGGAGCGCAACTCCACACACACACACACACACACACACACACACACACACACACACACAAACCAGAAACCACTAAGGGCCTTTTGATGTTACACGAACGAGACTCCACACGCCAATGGATAAAGCCTTTTCGTGCGTCAGGCGAGCGGATCAAAGGACTCTGTGCAGCTGCTAAATGATATCACACACGCAGTTAGCTAGCTAGAGACGAATTCACTCACTCCTCAGGGCAAATACGACACCGGCTGGGTAGCCAACGCGACAACGCCCCAGTAACAAAATTTTCTCACATGGCATGTTGACTCGGTGTATGTCTACCCACTCGGTTATCATTTGGGTTAGCCAACGATAACACTGATATTGAGATAAGAAAAAAAAAAAAGCGGTGTGGGATGGTCGCTATCCAAGAGGCCTGGGGATTCTAGCGACCAACCCACACCAACCAATCAACCAACAGCTGGTCTTCCGGATCGGCCTCGAGGGTGGCGAATGAGCGTCCGACTTTATCAGGACGCGAGACGAGCTGGCAACCAGTGGGATGGATGCTGACGGCCTGACGAGCAAAGAGGATGAAGAAGATAAGAGAGATAAGAGATGGTCCTCTTCCTCTGAGTGCTAAGTCCTCATTTCATCGCAATTTGATGACTGCCGTTCACCGGAGGCGACGCGCAAAGAACCGTTCATTCTTCATACGACGAGACGCAGCGCTCACCTCCTCCCACCACCAGGCGAGACGAACAGAAACCAGGTAGAGGGCATGGCGCGTGGGCTGGTCACTGCAAGCGTTCACCAGGACACACACACAACTGTTGTGAGCATGGTTGTGAATGATGTATGGAGGTGGTGAACTTTTTTTTACAGCTTCGTGTCGGTCTATGGTATCATCCACCTCACCATATGAAAACCGATCAAATCCCTCCTCCGTCTTAGACCTGACCCCTTTGAAGGGTCAAAGGTGGGTCAGAGGTGTGTCCACGCAGTCGTAATCGAGGGTCATACAAGTCGATGTTTCGAGGATCGAAGTATCGCGTCGTCGTGCTCACCGATCGTCCCGTCGTACTCAAACACCCACACACACACACACACACACACACATACCGTCGCATTTGAACGGCACATACCACACGCCGATCGGAACGGTGGTCATGTTTAACCAGTCGAGGACATCAGAGCCTCATTGGCCTGGCACCACAAGTGCGCGACCATGCCTCCCTCCCCTACCTCCTCGCCACAGTTGCTTATAGAACGCCTCGCTGTGAGGCGATACGAGGGGACAGCGGCGGTGCATGTTAATTCCAGCCCCTGGGGGAAGGGGCACTACGGGGGAAACTGGTATGAGCTGACTCACCCCAACCTCATTACAAGTTCTCCAAGTCGCCCAGCTAACTTGTTCCAGACCACGAATTGCCAAGGCCTCGTCCGTCCCCACCTCTCCTCCTCCCCCCGCCGCCTTGGGTGATTACCACGTCAACCATCAATCTTGGATCGGGGATTATTTCCCAGCGATAATCGAGCGGCGATAATCCTTCTCGAGACGTATACGACCTACGAGACAATGTCGCGTTGACGATATATATACGATGGTAGTACGACGCACCGTTGACGAGATCGCAGTTCCTCACGATATACGATAACCCCAGCCAGGTAAAGGAAGGCTTAATCACCAGTTCAAGTAGTTAATCACCGATTACGATGTTCGCAACCTGAGGCGTGAAGAGTCAAGTCAGGATGACCTACTTTCGGTGGGATGCTCAAGCGCTGACCAACGTGTCCCTGTACGTTAAGTTAAACGTACGTCAGGCACGGCTGATGACTGAACACGTACACGGACGTGGACGTCGGGAGCAGTAGGATAGCCCTTCTTCTACATCGCGGAATCGACCTAACTGTGACTCAGTCGCCACGCCCGTGTGACTGAACTGGGCTGGCTAAAGACACTCTCGATCCGGGCGTGAGAGAGAGAGAGAGAGAGAGAGAGAGAGAGAGAGAGAGAGAGAGAGAGAGAGAGAGAGAGAGAGAGAGAGAGAGAGAGAGACGATCCCCCAACTTCGTCTTATATTCGTCCATTTGCAAGAGATGTATCGTCGCCAGCATCGCTAAAACCCAGGTGACACACAGCTGCCTCCATTTATATCCACCAGCGGGATGACAATCGGGATTGGAGATACTGCGGTTAATTAGCTGATGGGGGAACTTCAGGTTTCGAGAGACTTTGAACCCTCCTTTTTGAGCACAACGGCACGACCACTGAGCACGGCGGCACGACCACTGAGTACAACGGTACGACCCTTGAGCACGGCAATACGACCCTTTCAGCACAACGGTACAGTGCCATAAGTTACGATGGCTTGTTCTGGGACTTGGTCCCTTTAGGGGTACGACCCCCTCAGCACGACCCACTGACTGTGTCCCCAGCTCCTCCGCTTCTCCCTCCTCTGTTTTCCCCCCTCCTCCACATCCCCCTCCTCCGCTTCGCCTCTCCTCCACATCCCTCTCTTTATAAGCCTTCCACTAACACTACACTGTGGCAGTCCTGAAGTATCCATCTCGCCTCAGCATCCACGGCACCACGAGCATACCCACTACAGACAAGCAGCAGAAACGGACTTCCGTATTCACGGGTGTCGAACGCGCGACTCTTCCCCTTCATGACCCACTCTCCAACATCCCGCTGGTGTACGAGGGCGTTACCAAGGGAGCATCAACGCCCAGTGGGGGAGAGGAGGGAAACTTACCCCCAAGTAACGCATCCTTAACATCGAGTGGGGTAACCTTAACACCGAGAGGGGTAACTCTAACACCGAGAGAAAGTAACCTTAACATCCAATTAGGTAACCTTAACTCCACGTGGGGGAAATCGAAACACAAGAGTTCATGAACCTTAACACCAAGTGTAAGATCCTTCACATCAACATCACTACAATACGTATTGTGCCCCACACCTACACAGGGTCAGGCAACCTATCCATTACGCTCAACTTCAAATCAAAATTCAAGAGTTCGGACACTTCCTAGCAGCTTCGACTGCAGGAATGTAGGATACCTCGCTGCTCACGGGCCAACCCAGTCCGTCGGAAGGATCCTGAGATCACAGAGCGAAATTATGAGGCAGGACTCACGAGGTGGCGCCCTAATAAGGATACCTCAAGGTCGTGAGGCTGGGCTGTGAGAAGATGTTTGAGATGAGGACTTAGTGAGGTTGGAGGAGTCGCATGGACGAGAGTGTGAGGTGCTGGTCCCTCATAATAGCACTGTGAAATCTAGATCGTGAGTAAAGTCTTGAGGGAAGGAGGGTGGGTGAGGGAACTGTGAGGTGAGGAGAGATGGCTGGTGGAATGAAGAGGTTACTTCCTTCCTCCCGCAACACCCAACCATTACCCTGGAACCAGGTCACCAGCTGACCCTTCACCAAGTCAGCACAGCTGGAGATTTAGTGCCGCCGGGGAAATTTGACGGGAAAGCCTGGCAAAAATGAAAGAAGACTTGGGGTCCAGGCAAGACTGAGTGCCAGGTAAGACTGACTGTCAGGCAAAGACCTGGGGTTCAGGGTCCCTGCTGACAGTCCTGGGCTAAGGGAGCTTGTGGGCCACGCATGACAGGACGGATATAAACCCCTGTCGCTCCCAGAACCTGCTAAGTCTCGACCTTAAACGCTTGAACACGAAGGGTCATTACGGATGGTGGTTCTGGCTGATGGAACTAGAGAGTCTGGCACATCAGCTGCTGGCTCAACACTGGGTTTACATACCCCACGAGAACTGGGCTGTGATCTTTTGAACAAGACGGTGCGACCCCTGGGGTATGATGGCCTGGCCTTAGAACCAAGGTCGTGCTCGATGGTCTGGCCTTAGACCAAGGGTCGTCCTCGACGGTCTGGCCATAGACCAAGGGTCGTCATCGATGGCCTGGCCTTAGACCAAGGGTCGTGCTCGAGGAACACACACTCTCGTTCTCAAAAAAAGAAAAAAAGAACACCAACATCCTCTTGGCAACACCCCTTCCACCCCGGTCAACTCACCTCCGTCGATTCATCTACTTCAAGCTTTCAACCTGCTTATCCACTTCAACCACACCCACTACCTCTCTCTCTCTCTCTCTCTCTCTCTCTCTCTCTCTCTCTCTCTCTCTCTCTCTCTCTCTCTCTCTCTCTCTCTCTCTCTCAGCCATCCTTACTGCTCCTCATCCACTGTAAGTATCACCCCCTCTCCTTCCCCACCTCACGTCCTCGCGTGCCATCCCACTTCAGGGACGTCCTCAACCTCTGCCTGCCTAACATAACTTCAACCCTACCTCATGGCAAAGTCTCCTTATAGGTTCCTCCTCTCCAGGTACCAATTTAAGCATGCCTCTCTCCCCCACAAACCTCGTGGAGGGGAAAAAAAAACTCCCTCCTCCTTCCCCCCTACCACCATTATGAACACTCCTACTTCCTTACCAAACCACTTTAGACACTTATTCCCCGATCCACCACATTTCCCTTCCTCCCCACCTACCAATTAAGACACACATCTTACCCACCACACTACTTTAAGCCCTCCTTCCACAACCACCACTTTAAACACACATCTCTCCTCTTCCATCACCTCGAGACATCCTCTTGTCTCCCCAGGCATCAATAACACTCTCCCCTGCCTACCTAACACTTTAAACACTCTCCCTCCTTCCATAATACTACATGACGCAACTTCCCTCCCCAACTACCACTTTAAATTCGAACTAAATTCAACATCCTAGATCTTTTCGCTTTAGACAGCCTCTCCCTCCCTTAATATCACTTTCAAAAGACCTCTCCTCCTCGAGAACACTCTGAAAAGCCCTTTCCTCCCAAACAAACACTTCGTAAACAGGTCACTCCCTCCCAAACCAGCACATTAAACAGCCCCTCTTTCCACGAGTCGTCTACATGACTGCTGAGGTTCCCATAGTGGCGCCCAATTGTCACCCTTATGACAGCGATTTACGACCACCGGAAGCCAAACTGTGCACATAATCCCTCAAAACACGGCACACAAGGCGTGCCCCTCAACGCACTGTCGCAACCCGGGCGACGCGACGCCTGCTCGCTTACACACAGCTCGTATACACTTGGCAGTTCGAACACTTAAGCACGACGGTACGACCCTTGAGCAAGACGACAAGGCCCTTGGCGCACGACGGTACGACCCGTAACCAAGATGGTGCGATCCTTCAGCCAAAAGGTATGATCCTTTACCGATGCGATCTCAAGGCAAGACGGTATGATGACCCCTTTAGGTATGATGACCAGTCTACGAACAGACCCTTAAGAGTCAGGTTAAAGGCTAAGGGCCACCATCATACCCAAAGAGTTGTGCCGTCCTGCTCAAGGGTCGTACCGTTCAGCTCAAAGGGTCGGGCTATCGTGATGAGAAAGGTGAACAACGAAAAGGAATAGTCCTTCGCCTCCGAAGCACGAAAATGGCGAGGATATTCTACGCCCTCATCTCTGGTAAACAGACCTGCCTATTCACATGCCTCTATGGCGCCTCCGATTCCCTATGACGCATCCCGTCTGGCAAAGGCCCACAGCCAGGAGTGAGGAGGTAAGTCCCGTCGATACACAAAACAGAATTCGTCTCCCCTCAAAGAAGATAAGAAACAGCTATAAACATACATCAACACAGAGCTTAGAGAAGGTCCCGGGGCGGCCATACGAGTCTTGGTGGGGCGATGGTGATATCCGTACGTGGATGGGCGGCTCTCCTACTGTGGCTGGGCGCGTCTCCTGGCTACATTCTCCTCCTTCACTGGTTAACGTCCCCTTCCCCCGCCACGCGTCTTTGCCTGCCAGTACCAGGGGCACGACAACGCCCTCCAGGTCCTCTGTTATGTCACCCCTCCCTCTAAGGCCTTCCCTCACCACTGGGGCTTCTGTTGCATTCTCTCTCTCTCTCTCTCTCTCTCTCTCTCTCTCTCTCTCTCTCTCTCTCTCTCTCTCTCTCTCTCTATCTATCTATCTATCTATCTATCTATCTATCTATCTATGTACCTCCACTATCTCTATCGCTGCCAATTTTCTCTCTTTTCCCTAGCCAACCGAAGTCGCGCGCTTCTGCTCCCATTCTCCGTCCATCGACGACTCCATCCCCATACCCTACACTTCCTAAGAGAATCTCTCTCATCTAACCACTCAACCATCAACGCCACTGAAGGATCTTCCCGCCAGCTCTGAGGCTTCGTACTTCATCCTCGTGGTGCCACGTTCCTCCACCCCCATGCAGTCAAAACTGTGTGTGAGGAGGGAAGGCCCGATACTCAAATCCTACGTGAGATCTATGTATGTACTAGCGGAGGCAGAAGTCTCGTCTGTGGTGTGACTCATCCCCCCCACTCTCGCTCGAACGCAAACATAAACAACTTCCGTCGCTTTGCGAGGCACAAGCACATCACAAACAAAGACGAAAACACGTACAACACACAGAAGAAATGAAGGTGGTGCGATAGGGAGGAGGTCTGTCAATGGTGGCCTCGGTTCTGGGGAGAGAGAGAGAGAGAGAGAGAGAGAGAGAGAGAGAGAGAGAGAGAGAGAGAGAGAGAGAGAGAGAGAGAGAGAAAGAGAGAGAGAGAGAGAGAGGCGGAAAAATATTTAGGATTCCGAGCAGTGAGTGCGGAAGGAAGGAAGAAACAACACGGTGAAACGAAGATCAAAGATGCTGCTGAAAGGCAGACAGAGTGAGCGCTGAGCGGGCGAGCGAACCAGCTGGGAGAACCAGCCTGTGTTTTAGAAAGCTGCCGGGAACAGATCCTTGAAAAAAGACAGGACGAAAATGGTGGCTATGAATAAAAATACAAAACAAATGAGAATTCCTGCACATAAACTGAATGAACAATGAAATCAAAATAATATACTACTACGATAAATAAATGAATAATTGGAAAAATATAGGTGTGTGTGTGTGTGTGTGTGTGTGTGTGTGTGTGTGTGGCGGCCAATAATGGTGGAACGCCTCCTGTGAAAGATTAAATCTTGTAAGGTGTAGAGAAACTACTTCCTGGAGCGCAGGGCCGGATAATGATGGAACAGATACAGGTATTTTCTCAGCGGGATTAAAGGCTGGAAGAGCAGTGAGAGGGAGGGAAGGAGAGGGAGGGAGCAAGGAGACGGAGGGAAGAAGGGAGGGAGGGACATTGATGAAACACAGGAGGTAAAGAGGATCGGAGGAGACACGTAAGAGCGGAGGAAGCAACGGAAGAGGAATAGGAGACCCTAGCGATGTGTGGATGCAGCGGCGTGGGCACGGGGGAGGTGTGGAGGTGTATGCACACAGGCATGGGTTATGGACACCATGTAGAGGCAGGACGGAGCACACATCTCTCCCCCCGTGCTACGCCTGGTGCCTGATACCACGATGGATCATTCTACTCAGATGGAAATACGTAAAAGGATGACATCAAGACACAACAAGAAAAAAGGGAAAGTTTTCTTAACAAAGATGGTTTGGTATGTTACGATTATGACCAAAAAAAAACCCTCAGTGAAGCCCTTGAGCACGAGGAACAAAGAGGATTTAGGGGAGGGTGGGTGTTGGGGGGAGGAGTGCGTTGCCACACCTTTACGTAAAAGTTTTGGGGAAAACCATTCCGATGAGGAAATGGTAGACAACATTCATGGATTAAAAAAGAGTATATATATATATATATATATATATATATATATATATATATATATATATATATATATATATATATATATATATATAGGGGAATACAGACTAACTCTGAGTAGCTTTGGTTTTTCAATGGCGTGTGAAGAAGACTCCCTCATGAAGTTGTGAGTTTTTGTGAAGTTATGTTGTGTTTTGTGAGTGTCATCCTATCGTGTGTGTGTGTGTGTGTGTGTGTGTGTGTGTGTGTGTGTGTGACTGGCTCGTGGGGGGAACTGAGGGAGTATACGTCAAGTGGGGCGTCCCGTCTCCCTGGGTTGTTTATATATCATACTGGACTGGGTTTGCAGGTGTAATGAAATGGCTACACAAAAGGAAGGGGGTTTTCTCTGGTGGCCAATGGATTCCATGACTGCTCTGTATGCAGATAATGCTGGTCTATAAGCCAGGTGAGGCGAAAATGGGTTTGGTAAAAACCCTTGAGTACAGTTTGAAAGATCTGAATATTGACCTGACCCCTCTAAGGGTCATAACGTTGTTCTCAAGAGGTTACAAAACTGATGCCAGCGAGTGCGTGGTTCCGGTGTTTGGACAACAGCGGCAGTCTCTATGTATCAACAACTTTGATGAAGAAGACCCCCCAACCTCTAGAGACAGGAATCTTAAGTATTTTGGATCAACGTTCAGTTAAAAGTGTCTGCAGGAAAGCAAGGGCTTGAGAAGGAAGGAACTCACCCACGCGGTGAGGTGACAGTGGTATGTGCTTTCATTAGACTCACGATGGAAGGCGTGAGGCCCAGTGTATGGACCCGACTCGCCATTTCTGCTTGATAGGGAGAATAGCAGAGATGACGGACTTGAATAGCAGTCAGTACTGGGGAAATACCAGAGGGGAGAGATAGAGAGAGAGAGGGAGAGAGATAGAGAGAGGGGGAGAGAGATAGAGACGAGACCGGATATGCAGGTGGATGAATACACCACAGGGAGACATGTACGAAAGCTGGTCAGAAGAGAGTCTGGTTGTGTTGGCCATCGGGTAGATGAGAGAGAGAGAGAGAGAGAGAGAGAGAGAGAGAGAGAGAGAGAGAGAGAGAGAGAGAGAGAGAGAGAGAGAGAGAGAGAGAGAGAGAGTCTGCATAAACAAGTTATCAACAACCTGTTGTGCTCCACACGGTACGACGGTCGGTCTACGTTGGGTGGGGGAATAAGCCACAACACGTGATGGCACGATGAATGGAGCCGCTAGCCCTTTTAACCTGACGAGTCAGTCGACATGAAGCGCAAAATGAACAGATATCGAGTGGAATCAAGAACAACACAACGAACATATCTCTCTGACCCGCGAACGAACAGCAGAGTAAAATGATAACAAGACTGACATTTCTATGGCACGTGTTTATCAGTGAAGACGATTTCAACACCAGAAGATAACTGTTATCTCCCACGGCTGACGCACGAGACAGAAGACTGATAGTGGTAACGAACCGATCACAGGGGAAAATGTCAAGCAATTCAGAGCGAAAACGTACATGACCTTCGGGTTTACAAGCGTTGTGGAGACGACGAGTTAAACATCCTCGCTTGTTCAGTATATATAAAAAAAAGAAGCGTCAGGGAAATATCGAAATGATTTACTGGTAACATCTCGAGCGAGCGCTACCGACGACGGTACGACCCATGAGCACGACGGTACGACCCCTAATCACGACGGTACGACTTCTGAGCACGACGGTACGACCCCCCTGAGCACGACGGTGCGACCCTTGATCACGAGGGTACGACCCCTGAGCACGACGGTACGACCCCTGAACACTAGAAGTACAACCCCTGAACACGACGGTACGACCCATGAGCACTAAGGTACGACCTCTGAGCACGGTGGCGTGACCCTTTCACATGATGGCTTGATCTCTGACCTGACCCTTACGGATCGAATTCTCATCCACACCTCGCCCGTTCCATGAATCTCTACCTACCTCTATCCATCTCTCAAGACGCCAGCACCCTATACACACACACACACACTCCCTATCCTTTCTCACCACCATCTACCACACCGGGTGTGCAGAGCTATCCTTGGCGTACCATGCGCCCCTCTCCGCTGCCGCCACGCCTTCTCCCGACCCGCTCAGTATTAATCCCAAAAGTAATCGCTATTTTGAGCATCTACGGTGATGGATTGGACGGCGTCTGCCGGCGACACATACATACACATCGCCGGGAGGGAATACTCAAAGTCCCCTTCATGTGACACGCAGCTTCCGACAACCCAAGATTATTTCTGTCGGCTCAGTGTGGTTATCGTGTGTGTGTGTGTGTGTGTGTGTGTGTGTGTGTGTGTGTGTGTGTGTGACATTTCAACTCCTCACACTCTGTCTCTCACCCGTGGTTCCCTGGTTGCGAAAGCTGTCACTCGTATTCACTCAGCCATTCGTACGTTGCGTGTGCACGTCATTGCTTTATTCTTATACAAAACTCTCAATACATGTTAGAAGATTATAGAGCATGTCGTGTGATCAAATGCTAGTTCTGTGTGAACATTCATTTTACAAGAACAAATACAACACACACACACATATACATAAACACAGACAATATACATATGTATATGAATCTTAATATAGGACTACACACACACACATAAACACAGACAATATACATATGTATATGAATCTTCTTCATCCAGGATGTTGAACACTTACAGGTAGACACTCCCTATGTAGGCTCGCCTTTCGAAAAAGACACACAGACAGCCAACAGTTGGCTTACAGACGCAGAAAGTTGCTTACTACGTCGGTGACCCGGGGTCATGACCACTTACCTGAAAGAAAAGGATACAATACTGACTCTGTGTACAACATACACGAGAATCTACTAGTACTACTACTTTTACCTTCACCATCATTATCATCGTTATCATTATTATCATCAATCATTATCATCATTATCATTATTATCATCAATCATTATCATCGTTATCATTATTATCATCAATCATTATCATCATTATCATTATTTTACGTAAGCCTAGGAACCCTTTCATGGGGGCCCCTTCCAGCTTCCAGGCTGCACTACAATGAACATCGGGGAAAATCATGGACTCCGTTGGAGTGAGGAAGTTCCAGGGCAAGACCCCCGTGCCTTCTCTTGGTCGTCCACACTCGGGACGATACAACCTCGCCGGAGGTGGCTCTCCACCAGCGATGTGACCTCCTACAGGCATGGCTGGCACTCCTGCATTAGCTTTGTGTACAACACCCTTCACACCCCCCCAAACCTTCAACGAACGTATCCACAGTGGAACGAAACTGCTGACGAAGGGAACACCCGGGCCGGTGATAAGGTGGAGCTTCCCTTCGGCCTCTGATGAAAGCACTTTTCATCTCGCCCAGGGATGGGGGTGGAAGGGGAAGGAAGAAGTTAGCCCCGATAATAACGTCAACTTCAGCTGGTCATGAAGATACCCTCCTCCCAGCCAAGGGGAAAAGTTAACCCTCCTCCTCTTCCTCCTCCTCCTCCTGCTCCTCCTCCTCCTCCTCCTCCTCCTCCTCCCTCCTCCTCCTCCTCCCCCACGACTGACGAAGGAAACTTGGTCCCCACGAGCGGAGACGCGCGCCTTGATCGTGAAAGAAGACCTTTACCACAACGATGAAGACAAAGAAAAAAGAAATAAAAAGTGATGAAAGAAATGAAAGAAGTTAGTCCATTGAAGATGAAGACGATGTCAGTGACTAAATGACGATTCATCGGCAAATAGAAACGGTCTTATGCACAGCGACCGAAGGACGGAAACAGCTCAACCCACGAGTGAAGACAATCGAATCCCACCTACCAGAGAGGCCAGACCTATAAGGCGACACACACACACACACACACACACACACACACACACACACACACACACTCCTCACCCACACGAAGAAAAAATTCCTACTCACACGCGAGGACAACACCACACCATCGCCACCACACTTCCACCACCACCACCACCACCACCACCACACCACCACCACCACCACCACCACCACCACCACACCACCACCACCACACCACCACACCACCACCACACCACCACACCACCACCACCACAAACAAAATCCTGACAGTTTTCAAAAAATCTGAGGGGCGTTGGGGGAGGGAGGGGGGGAGAGGGAGGGTAAAGTGGTAATGCAGTTTAGCAAAGTCTTTCCCCCTTACTGTAGCTGGCCCGCATACTGATGTCACTAGGGGTAAAAGGAGCCGGGGGGCGCGGAGGTGGGAGGTGGGGGGTGTTAAAAAAGGAGGAGGAGGAGGAGGAGGAGGAGGCTTCTCCACCACCCCTCCCTCTCCCCCTTCCTCCCCCAATCCAACTCCACCACACCAGAACCCAATAATCAACTTAAGGCTTCGCGACACGCGAATAAGACCCCGAACACAGCAAACTATCGTCTCCAAGCCTGACACATCCCACCCAGATCTCTGTCACGACCCAAACTCGGCCTTAAAGCCTATTATGCTTTATCTTTCTTTTCTTTTTTTTTTTTTCCTTTCCTCTTTTTTTTTTTTCTCTGTTGGTCTGAGGAAGGAGACCGACCAATCAGGACCGGCTGTTAGCCACGTCCTCGAACCCTAGGCCCGCCCTGCAGTATGACAAGGTAGTACATGACTTGGCATGCCAGCACGCACGCACACGATGCATGCACGCAGACACACACAGACACACACACACACACACACACACACACATGTATGCGCGCACGCATGGACAAGCGTAGGAGAGACGAGGAGAAAACAGAGAGAGAGAGAGAGAGAGAGAGAGAGAGAGAGAGAGAGAGAGAGAGAGAGAGAGAGAGAGGAAGAAACTCCCACAGAGAATACATTCCACCTAAACAGGAATAAAATCTATGGCTGACGGTCAATTCCCACAAAGAATAAATTCTACCTAAACAGGAATAGGATTTATGGCTCACGGTCGCCGTCCTTCTAATCCTTCCTACTGTATTACAACATCATCCTCATCCCGCTGGCACACGGTAATGGCCTCGTATACTATGGAAAGCATCAGAGAGGACGTCCCATCCCGGCACACGATAAACCCTCTCCATAAATATCTATGACTATCCACTTCCCACACGGCGCTCTCACCGCCACGCCAATCTCACCCCCTAACTCGAATCTATGCCTGGAATACTTGAAAAAAAAACCTTTGAGCACGACGATACGACCCGTGAGCAAGATGGTACGACCTTTGAGCACGACGGTACGACCTTTGAGCAAGATGGTACGACCTTTGACCATGACGGTGCGGCCTTTGAGCACGACGGTACGACCTTTGAGCAAGATGGTACGACCTTTGACCATGACGGGGCGACCCGTGAGCACGACGGTACGGCCTTTGAGCACGACGGTGCGACCTTTGGGCTTGACGGTGCGACCTTTGGGCTCGACGGTGCGACCTTTGAGCACGACGGTAATGCCCTTGACCACGACGGTGCGACCTTTGAACACGACGGTTATGCCCTTGGGCACGACGGTACAACCTTTGAGCACGACGGTAATGCCCTTGAGCACGACGATACGACCCCTTGAGACATTTCACATCTACACTACACGCCTACAATAACATCACACTCTAAGTCCACATACCACCACGCCCACCGCTACTACCACCAACACCACCACGCCCACCGCTGCTGCTACCACCAACACCATCACGCCCACTTGTACATCGAGGAAACAAAAATGTAAACAAAAAACTACCAACATTTTCCCTCCAAAAAAACCATGTTTTTCATCTGCTCTTTGTTGAATGTGGAGCTATTCCGGCGGCGTTTGGGGTCCATTTAGGGCAAATAAAAATGTAAACAAGATATTAGAGGACATGAGCCACTGCTGACACACAGACACACACACACACACACACACACACACACACACGCCCCGTCATCAAAGACGTCAACAGGAACACCCGATGCATATTTTCGCTGGGGGTCCAGAGGAGCATGGAAACTGGATTCGAACTAGGCTATTCTTAACATCATACCCAGATGACAATACCGTCGTGCTCAGGCATCGTGCCGTGGTGTTCAGGTCGTACCGTCGTGCTCAGGCATCGTACCGTGGTGTTGGAGTCGTACCGTCGTGCTCAGGGATCGTACCGTGGTGTTCGAGTCGTACCGTCGTGCTCAAGGATCGTACCAACGTAATGGTCGCACAGCCGTGCTCAAGGGCCGTACCATCGTGCTCAAGGATCGTACACATCGTGATGGTCGTACCGTCGTGCTCAACCAGTTAAGACTCCACATATCACCAACACTGCAAGACTCACGTACTGACTATAGTCTCTATAGACAACACTTAGGGAGGGGCTCGAACCCCCACCACACAGCTCGGGATCAAATGATCTTCCTCGCAAAAATAAGTACTAATCTTTCCTCTCTCCCCAGCCACTTACTCGACTCCCTCTCCCGTCCAACATATCGCTCAGGGTGAGTGAGACACCCTTCTAAACAAAGCCAAGCAAGTCAGAACATACATATATACATATCAGTAATTTAGCGGACCGTCAAGTGTACAACATGCTTAATGAAAGGCACTGGGGTACACTCAAGGGGGTTCTCTTCTTTAAGAGTATATCACATAAAAGCGCAACATCGTGAGGTAGGGAAGAGCCCAGGAGAACCAAGCAGAGTTAGTATATAGACGCAGAACCAGAGGTGATGAAGGAGAGGACGGAGGAGCCACAAAAAGGCGGAGAAGAACAAGGAACAACGGAAGACATCGTCTTCTGGGTCCGCCGGCCTGGGGGGAAATGATACCCTTAAATTAGCCCGCCTGTCGGGGATGAGTAAGGCTTCCAAGTGGACCAGAAACTGATATATGGAGAGAACATGAACGGTGGTGCCTCGGTGAAGGGGAGGAGGCGGTGGCCAGCGGCCAGGGAGACGCGCGGTGAACGGAGATGAGATGGGGGGCGCGGGCAGCAGGATGATGGAGGAACTTGGGGAAAAATGAGGATAGCAGGGGAGAAGAGGAAGAGGAGGAGGTGGAGGAGGAGAGGAGAGGGAGGGAGGGGAGGGGGAGAAAGCCAGAGAGGACGTGGGGTGAATACCGTGAGCCAGGACGAAGCAGGTCCGATGGCAGGAGGAGAACCACAGCTGTACTTAAATAAAATGGAATCAAGATAATCGATCGTTATACCATACCATCGTGTAATTCCCAGGACTCCTTTCCTGGTTAGCCTGCAGCTTCAGCGGATGCACTCCAAGCAGGAGCAGGGGAGATGGTGGACCTCCTCTTCGGAGCGAGGAGAGGCGTCCCGGAGAGGAGGGGAGGGGAAGACTGGCAAATGACGAATGATACAGCCCTACCGAAGATGGTGGCTTCTCGCTCCCTGTATACCCATACGTCGGCGGAGCCCAGCTACGCCTCCATCATGATCTACAAGTCATAATCAGGAGCAGTGACTCTCGGGAAGGTTAGGTTTGAGACATGAGCGTTCAATAGGGAGAGGTAAGCTACCCTGCATGATGGGGGTGCCCAGGGAAGCTCCAGGATTAGGATGACCTTTAAGAAGCTTAACCCTTCCTGCTGAACCTTATTAATAGAACATGGGGGACATTAGGGAGAGGTTCTCCCCTCTTCCGTCTGTGGCAGGAGCGGGGAAAGCATCAGAGGCGGGATCTTGCAAATACACAGACTTATAACACTATCACTCACAAAGCTCAACCCACACATGAACGAAGCGAAGAGCCTCTCACGCTAAACACGACGGAGATCCTCAATATCCAGTGAAGCCATAGCAAAGTGTGTACAGAACACTTACAGTGTGACCCTCGTAAACACGCACGCACGGCTGTGCTCCCTTGTACAACAAGGCTAGACCGCCCTACCTTGTGGCATAAGCCCTTGGTTTATCACGGTATCTTTCCACATAGGAGGATATCTTGGCACAGTCCGTTCCGCCACATCCCAGCCAGGGGCTGACCCTCCATGCAGGCCGACCACGAGAGTCAGGTGGCACGCACCAGCCCGGGTCCACCAACGTCCCACCTGGGCATCCCACCGTCCGCCACCTCTTGCCCTCCGAAACAGGTCTATCACCACCTAAGACTACCCCGCCGTACTCGATGAACGTATGATCGACGAAGCAACACGTCCACCATTCGTCATCACTTCGATGTGCGTCGTCCGGCTGGTACGTAGCTATCCAAAGCCATATCCCGACGCCTTGAGTCTAGAGTGTTGTGGACAATACCCAGAACTCCCTTGATGTTACATAGATGTCTTGAATGGTATCTAAACGTCCTGAGGAGTCCATAGTCGTCCTCGACACTATCTAGACATCCTTGGCACAGTCTACACGCCCTCGACACTATCTAAACATCCATGACAGTATCTAGACGTCCAGCACACGGTACCTAGGACCAACACTGGGGGTCGTCGTGAGGGCTGGGGGAAAATTCAGTGGTGTGAGGTCCGTCAGAAGGAAGGGAGGGTAGGAGAGCCGGGTCACTGCTGGGAGACACGAATCATTACTTCATCTGACGCACAGCTGGAGCAGGGTCCACGACCGCCCTGCTGTGGCGCGACGCGCTGCAAGAGGGGTGTGTGGGGGTGGTGGCGGCGGGGCGAACCCTTTTGCTTCCACAGGGCCCACCATTATCTCCATGAGGCCCACCATTTGCTTCCATAGGGCCCATCATTATCTTCAGGAGGCCCACCATTTGCTTCCACAGGGCCCACCATTGTCTCCAGGGGGCCCACCCGTGCCTTCATGAGGCCCACCATTATCTCCAGGAGGCCCACCATTTGCTTCCACAGGACCCACCATTGTCTCCAGGAGGCCCACCATTTGCCTCCACAGGGCCCTCCATTGTCTCCAGGGGGCCCACCATTTGCTTCCACAGGGCCCACCATTGTCTCCAGGGGGCCCACTCTAGCCTTCATGGGGCCCACCACTGTCTCGAGGAGGCCCACCCTTGCCTTCAAGGTATACGTCATACTCTCCCCATAGCCGAGGGGGATGTGGTTATAACCGATATGTCCCCCCAAGACATACTCGGCCACATCTCCCTCCCCACATCTGGAGGACCGTAGCCACAGTGTGGACAGCGTGTGACTACACCAGCAGCAACTACGTCGTGTGTGTGTGTGTGTGTGTGTGTGTGTGTGTGTGTGTGTGTGTGTGTGTGTGTGTGTGTTGAAGCATCAGTGGGGCTACAACATGTCTGGGATGTTTGACGCCACATCCCCCCCCCCTCAAGACATGGTGGGGGAGGGAGGCAGCGGGGGGATATGGCTGGTGGGGGTGGGGTGGTTGTGGGGGGGGGAGGGGGAGGGGGGGCAATCCACGGCCTGGAGGAAGGCGTTATACAGCTTCTCAACCTCTCTTTTCATCCCCCCCCCACTCCCCCCCCCCCCCACCACCACCACCACACCCCTCCTCCCAGCACCCAGCCTCCTCCCCCACATCAGACAAGAGATACAGTGGCCAGATACAACAGTATGAAGATGAAGGGAATGTATCATACACGTAAATACAGTGACCAGATACAACAGTATGAAGAGGAAGGGAATGTGATGTATCATACACGTAAATACAGTGGCCAGATACAACAGTAGGAAGGGAACGTGATGTATCATACACGTAAATAAATGCTTATTTTTCTCAGCATTTGTAAAATACGTGAACAAACTACCTTCAGATTCCGTCAATGTCAAAACATCGACGGAACACCCAAAAGTAATAAATAAATACATAAATAAACCTGTTCGAAATAATGAAAATACATCACATACATTGATTTCAACCTCTCTTTTCGGTTTTGGAAGTTACAATACCGTTTCTCTAAGGAACCCGGACGCAGTATCAATATGCGTTTTTCCCCTCAATCCCTTCCTATGAAACTCATGCGTTGGTAAGATGTATATATACCACAAGGTCTTCCTAGTCACTTTCCTGCTAACTGACATGGCGACTGGGGAGGGAGACTTCGACACAGATTAGAACATTACGATATGACAGAGTCTCTCCCTCCAGCAGATAACCTCGCCACAGACTAACAGGTCTTGTGGTATGTGTTGAAGGACCATCCACTCTCGTACACCATCCACTAGACACACAGGGAATGGCAATATCGTTAGTACCCTGAACATGACACCCCCGTGGATGACGCCCTTGTACACCTGCTTCACACCTCTTGTGGTGGTCGTCGTCGTGGGGGGAGGGCGGCGCGGGGCGGGGCGCCACGCCGCAGCCCAGGCACCTGCAGCAGCAAGAGGCCGCTGCCCTTGAAGACCTGCTGTAGTAGGTCGACACCATCACTTGTACGGCTTCGCCACAGCCGTGCCACCACCTCCCTCGCTCCCTCCTCCACTCTACTTCACACTGATCAATAAATCACTGCTCCCATTCCCAGGTACAAAGACCGTGTATGTAAGTGTTGTATGATTGCTATTTCCCAGTGTTTTACTGGGAAAGGCTTTTACATACGTGTTGACCTGTGTTCTTCGCCTTGTGTGCACGTCAGGTGCCATGTCTTTACTCTTTATGTATATATGTAGCATACACACATACCCATAGCTTATGCCAGGTACTCAGTCTATCTATGTGTGTGTAGGTATGTATGTACAGACATCCGTATGTATGAGTGTCTGAATGACTTATTATAATAATAATAATAATAATAATAATGATAATAATAATGATAATAATGATAATAATAACAATAATAACAATAATAATAATAATAATAATAATAATAATAATAATAATAATAATAATAATAATTCACTCAACATCTGCATCCAAAGACCGACACTACGTATACTGAGAATATACACATAATATTGATGGTGGTCTTATCAAATATGAGGAGGGAATCAAACAGACATCAACACAAAATCTGGGGTGTGAACCGATTTACTGATGATAATGGCTGGGATGGGGCTGTTCATTGTGGAATGTGGTGGTCTGCAGGAGTGGGTATGGGTTCGATGCCGTTGGAGTTCCGAACTGTAACTTGGGGACGAGGGATCTCAAGTGGCAGGAGGTGATGGTGGCGAGAATGGTGAAATAAAGTCTTCCCGAGCTGTCGGGTGTGATCCAGGTTATTGGGGTTGAAGATAGAGAGAGTCGGGAGGACTAGTGGGTAAAGCGCTCCTTGAGGCACGAAGGAGGAGGATCCCGCATAACATTTTCAGTGTCTTTTCTGGCAGCTCCTGTTGTGTGGCGGACCAGGCGGGGGCCTGAGGGAGGGAGGGAGGGGAGGGGGGGATATGCAGAGAGGAGTTTGGAAACAATGAAACTTGTTTTAAAGTTCTTGAGTTGCGGCTCATGAGAGTTCTGTTGTCTTCAGGCCAAGAGCGTGGTAGACACGATGGTAAAGAGAATCCGAACCAATGGTGTTGACGCATTCATTCCAGCTTCGTTTATCATCCAGGGCGACGCTAGGACGTCTAATCGACAAAAAGAACCCCCTGGAGTAGGCTGGTGTCTAGAGTGAGACAACGAGGGGGGTGGGTGGAGACAAGGGAAGTGGGGAAAACACACTGATGCACTGTGACTACAGTCTTGGTGAAGTTGATGGTGACGTGGCTGGCGTCGGTCCAGTTCTGGGTGACGCGAAGGTTGTCTGGAAGGCGATGGAGTGGGAGGGGGAGGGAATCTAGTTTATGTGGGTGGATGTGGGTGTATGTGTGTCAAAATGACCCTCTTGCAACGAAGACCAGAGCTGCAACGGCAGTATACAAGACTTCCAGAGACCCAAAAGAACCTCTCGCAACGAAGACCAGAGCTGCAACGGCAGTATATAAGACTTCCAGAGACCCAAAAGACCCTCTCGCAGCGAAGACCAGAGCTGCAACTGCAATTCCAGAGACCCAGCAACCTCAGAAGTGAGGATCGACGTAAAACGGACATAGAATGACTAAGTGGAGCTTGTCCTTCTGGGAATAAAGCCTTACGGTACAGCTGAAGCTTGCAAGATACAAGCATCAACACTGATTAGGACATTTATCATAGACATCTACGGTGACTGAGGGGTTCCCAACCCCCGCCCCGGCCTGCCACCATCCCCATAGCAACACCATACACCTGCCAACACGACTATCACTGCCAACGCTCCCGTGGCCCACTGTTAACACACCTGCCACCACCACACTTGAGTGTTCCCCCTGCCAACACACCTGCCATCACCATACATGTGTCGCCCCTCTGCCAACACACCTGCCATTACCACACATATGTCGCCCCTCAGCCAATACACCTGCCATCACCACACATGTGTCGCCCCTCTGCCATCACACCTGCCATCACCACACATGTGTAGCCCCTCAGCCAACACACCTGCCACCACCACACATGTGTGGCCCCTCTGCCACACACCTGCCATTACCACACATGTGTGGCCTCTGCCACACACACCTGCCAGTGAGTGGTGTTCAGCAACGACTGGCGGAGCCACCCACGAGCCACACGTTCGTACCATCTAATATGATTTTTTTTTTCCCTGCATGCGTCACCCTCGCCTCCACACGGTGTCCTAGGATGAGCAAGAACTGCATAGCCCACCAAGATGGAGGACGCTACGAACCATCTGAGCCTCGAACCATCTGAGCCTCGAACCATCTGAGCCTCGAACCATCTGGACCTCAAATCACCTTCGTCTTTGAATTACCTCGACCTCAAACACACGGTTTCAGCGTCTGAGGCAAGAAAGGGATATATATATAAGACTTATTGAAACATATCGCTTAAAGAAGTGCCACGCAGTAAATTCTACTACTCAAGCGATGATTTACAACTTTACGTTAATTCTAACGACACTTTGAAGTCATACGGTGATTCTAAAGCATTGATGCTCATTTACCAAAGGGATAGATGTATCTTCATTAACGACTGTGTACCATCATCAACGGTGGTGTTTCATCATTAACTGTGGCCGTCGTACCGTCAGAATAACAAGCGAGGGGGGTTTAGATGGACCACCGATTACAACCACGGCCTCTACAACCATCACAACACACAGTACAACTCCTGGCGCCATAACCCATACACCAACCTCCTCTCTATATACTCACACGGAGGGACATGGAAAATGCTACGGTACAGATACACTTTACACCCCCAAATGTTACTCCATGTACACTACCCCCTGAGTGCCATACCACACATGCACTTCCCACAAGAAATGACTTGTGAACAAAAGTTCTTCCTCACCGTTGCCGTGAGAGGATAATAACAACACCAGACAAGAGGAACTTCTTCAAAAACCTACGCGGATCTGGTCACAACACACCATTACAACCAGGCCTATGGTTCATTCTTATCTCGCGAGTCCCTTCAATAAACAGGGAGGGGAGGAGGGGGTTACGTTCATCATTACTGCCTATTCACTGAAGCCAATCAAAACTCACGACCCAATTACATACACCAAAACGTTTCGCTCCTGCGCTAACAAAAGCGATCCCATTCTATACCAGTTTTGGATTCAAACATCCAGACATTCCCCACTATCGGGGCGGGGCGGGGCGAGGCGCGGGGGAGGGAGGAATACAGAGTTTTCTCAAATATAATCGCGTTACCTACGAATTATCTAATGTAATTTATCAGCGTGGCTGCGGTGGGCCAATTACTGCCCTGGCTTTCATCAGCTTATGAATTATGTGAGTTCGGTTTGGGAAAAACGTAGACTAACTCCATAAAGCAATGTCCGGCAGGTTTATACAATTCATTTCTGTCAATGAAGCAAATTTCAATTATCATCATTATCACAGAGAGAGAGAGAGAGAGAGAGAGAGAGAGAGAGAGAGAGAGAGAGAGAGAGAGAGAGAGAGAGAGAGAGAGACAATCGTTTCGACACTTGGACTACCAAACAAAGACATACAACAAAGAGAGCTAGCTACAGTCACCAAACCATCTCCTCCTAACCCAACCAACCCCCCAAACCAACCCCACACCCCAACAACCCTCCTCAAACCTCTCTCTTCCCTCCCCCCCCACAAAGCACCACCACCGCCCCCCTAAGTCACCAGGGCAAGTTCATAAATACTAATGTGGACGTTGGTCTCTGCTGGCTGGCATTAATGGTCCGCTGACCAGCTTATCACCACAATGGCTATGGCGACTGTCTGCCAGGCCGGAAGGCCCCGTCTGACGCATGGTGGGTGATGACGCATGCTGCATGACGGAGGGGCGGGGTGGTGGTGCCTCCCTTCCTCACTGGTATGTATACATTGACCACTTATGTATAGCTATGTCGAATGCAGGTATGGTGCGAGGTGTGATATGTCAACATGGACACTCGGACCTTTATGTCAACTCATACACGCCTCCTCCGCCTGGTCTCCCTCCTTATTTGCCCTCCTCATAACAGAGGTTTTGCTGGGGAAAGGCGCAAAAGAAGATGAAGAGGAAGAAAAACAAAAGACCATCACATTGGTCCCTTTTCCTCACCACCTATCAAGATGTGCTCACCACAATGACCCTTGTCAATTCTCTCTCCCTCTCCCTAACCATCACTTCGGCCTCATCGGCATAAAGCAGGTGGGTTTATTTTTGAGCTCTTCGGCTACATGTTGACCTGACAGTTTAAAGGTGGATGGGTCATAAAATTAGGCAAAGATGAAAAAAAAAAAAAGAGAGGAAGTTCCACTGCTACGCTGTGCGAGTTGAAAAAAAAAAAAAAAAAGGCGTCATAACGGTCAATCCTCGGGTGACTGGTCTCTACACAGAATCTATGGGAAACAGTAGTCAAACCAATACTGCCGGTCCAGTTCATGAGAGCTAGGACACACGCAGACAACGCACGGGGGCGCGGCGCAGTGGCCGACATAATACATGTAAAACAGAGAGAGAAAGACCCACCATCACAGCTGATGGAAAGAGATGGTTGAAGAGATGGTGAGGATAAGACCCGAGTTAATAAGGCGGAAGACCTCTGATTCCACGCTGGCAAAGGGAGGCAAGTGTGAGAAGATCCAACAGTGGGTATAGGAGCAATGTTCCTCACTGTAAGGCAAACGTGACCCCCCCTTCTACACAAGGAACAGTTGCTCACTAAAGAAAACGATGCGACATATCAACACTCCCACACACCTTCTGGGACGCAGATGTTTTTAAGATGTTTATTATGTGACATTCCCATGATAGAGTAGAGGATAGGGTTACCTCCTAATATGTTTAGGTTGTTAAATATGCATAAATACTGACGAAACTCAACTCCACTTGGTTTAAGTTGATGTATCTTGTTAGTAAAACCTATGGAAGCTCCAACAAGCATACGGCACCATACAGGCAAGCATGAATGTGAATCGTGAGGTTTGTGAATCAAAGCAGTAAAGAATGCCAGAACCACACGACACTATAATGACCACAAACAACCATCGCCACCAGTGTTATACATCATCACTACAACCACCAGTACCACACACCACTACAACCACTGGCATTAGACACACCATCACCATAACAACCACACCATGACTCTCATAACCAAAAGCATCAAACACAGCACCAAACTACCCCAAACACCAGCACCACCAAAATCAACATTATTTCCAACCACAACCACCAACCACACCAACAGTACCAGTAAAAGCACCTTCACCACACCACCACAAGCTCTTCCAAGACGACAACCACCGAACCACCACCACACACACACACACACACACACACTCCACCGCCAGCACCACCAGCACAAAGTGCCCAACCACCAGAGGAGGCAACGCCCCTCCACCACACCAACAGAAGCATTCCCCAACCACCCCCATCATCACCAACACAAGAACACTATGTCCGATACGACCACAAGCATCCCTCTCCACCACCAACACAAACGCCTGCACCAACCACTCACCAACACAAACGCTCCATCAACAACTCACCAACACAAACGCTCCATCAACAACTCACCAACACAAACGCTCCATCAACAGCACAAACTCCCAATTCAGCATCTCCATCACCCCAAGCAACCATCACCAACAGAAACACTTGTCCCATTACCACCATCACCACTACCACAGGAGCTGAGCCCAAGGTCGTTCGTTCAGACCATTCCAGCTGGTCCCTCACTTCCAGCAGTGCATGTTTCCAGCAACAGTCCCTCACACCAGGCACCACCACCCCCCCACCAACCACCACAACACACCCACCCCAATAACCTTCTTCGCCCGCCTCCATTCATGTCCCCATCATTCCGCAAATCACTGAAGATGATTTCTCACACTACAGTCTCTTTGAATTACAGGGAAATACCTTACTATTTTATCTTACTAACACTGGAACGTATATATATATATAGAGAGAGAGCCCTCCGTTTGACCACGGGCCCACACACTGACAACATTCAACGGAAGAGCTGTGAAGGAAAAACCCAAACTGTACATCAGGTCATATGGTGTACACGCTTCTAAAACTGTACATATGTGTGTGTACACTCTGGTATCAACAGCTGGACGTGGCTACTTCCAGCCACGGACTACGGTGGGAGGGGGTATGTGGAAGGGGCAACAAGGAGGCAGGTAACATGTAAAAGGTTACTGTGTGATGCACGTGTGGGTGGTTGGAGGAGGTGATGGAGGTGGTGGTGATCGGCTGGGTGGCTGGCTGGCTGGCTGGGTGGCTGGCTGCAGGGGATAGGGACAATGTGGCGCCAACCAACAGAATATAAGATGACCCTACCACCACCACCACAACAACATACAACAACAATAATAACAACAACACTCACGGTTTATGATGTCGTCGAAGTGCAGCACCATCTTGACTTCGCCAAGGGCTCCACACACAACACCCCCCCTCCTGCCGGGGAAAAGGCAGCGCCCCCCCAATACACACGTTAAGTTTCTTCCTCCACCCTCTTCCTCCGGTCGACCAGACACCCCTCTCCTCTCACAACTCCAGATCAATAGCCGCTATCAAAAAATCCTCCCTCTACTCCACGTGTTATGAGGCCCGTGTGTACGATCACCTCCCGGCCAGGAGAGAAGCTCTCTCGCGCGCACGCACACACACACACGCACACACACACACCCTGAGGCAACGAAGCCACAGTTACACTTGAACTGCCCAACTTTCAGGCATCAAGCTCCAGCCATCCTTGCCGGCTCTCGCCCGGGGTGACGTCACGCCCAGCCGACCAATGAGGGAGCGGCTGACGTGACGTCACACAGGGGAGAAGACCAATCGTGAGGGGGTGGAGAAGGGGAGGAGGAGACCCCCACAGAAAACGGGTTCTGTACGCAATATGCACTGAGTGATGGATTCCTAAGTCTTCGTCATTTGCTCGGGACAGACACAGTTAACAGTCAGCACGGAGACAATAACTGTAAGCCTCTCGCTCTGTTGGATATGACTGCCGAACCCAAACCCCCCCACCCCAAAACCTCCTTTTCCTCTCGCTCTCTCCCTCCCTACCTCAGTGTATCATCAAAGTAGGAAAATAAATTTCGGGGGCTAATTTACATTTAATACTCCTCCCATCTATGCCCGAACCCCAAACTTTCCTTTTCCTCCTGCATCAGCAGCGCCGCGCCCCTCGAAAATGACTGGGCCCTTTCCAACCGCTTCAGGTTTTCTATGAAAATAATGAAGAGGCGGAGGTTTGGAGGGGGAGGGAATGTCCAGGATGCGATGACAGACCTCCAAAGCATTAACGAAGGCCCTTTGGAGGGGAAGAGGAGGAAGAGGAGGAGGAGGAGGAGGCAGGTAGGAAGTCTTAGAGGGACGATAAACTCCCAGCCACACTACTACAAGGACCTCCTCCCCACCACACACCACTTGATATTCCCACTCATCACACCACACAAGCTGCCACCAATACCATTCGTCGCAAGTTTTATCCTAAAAATTCGCGTGAAATAAAAAAAAAAAAAAAGCCAAGACAAAAAAATAAACGCCAAGAAAACGCCAAGACAAAAAAAAATAAATGCCAAGAAAAAACCAAGACAAAAAAAAAATAAACGCGAAGAAAACGCCAAGACAAAAAAATAAATGCCAAGAAAACGCCAAGACAATAAAATAAATGCCAAGAAAACGCCAAGACAAAAAAAATAAACGCCAAGAAAAAGCCAAGACAAAAAAATAATGCCAAGAAAACGCCAAGACAAAAAAATAAATACCACGAAAACGCCAAGACAAAAAAATAAATGCCAAGAAAACGCCAAGACAAAAAAAATAAATGCCAAGAAAACGCCATGACAAAAAAATTAAAAGCGAAGAAAACGCCAAGACGTTGGGGGGGTAGGGGGGTGGCGGGGTGTAAATAGACGCCAGGACAGGGAAAAATACGAAAACAAAAAAAATGGGATTCCTAATCTTCGAGTCCACTTTTAAAGGAAGGGGAACCAGTGCCCGGCTTCCGGTGCCGAAGGCCCTTAATCCCCTCAGAGGGACATTAGGGAAATAAGGAATTACATAAATAAGCAACTGTAAATACGGCAGGGTGGGTTGTGTCTTCTCTCAGACCTTGAACACAGCAGAGCAATCCTTGAGCACGACGGTACGTCTGGCCCTTGAGCAAGACGGTAAGCCTGGCCCTTGAGCACGACGGTAAGCCTGGCCCTTGAGCACGACGGTACGATCTTAAATAAACGACGATACGACCCTTGATTAACCGAGATATGACCCACCTGGGTAAGGGCAATAGGTCAAAGGCCAGACCATCATACCAAAGGGCCGTACACTGGTACTCAAATGGATTTAACGAGGTTTCCAGGTCTGTCCATCGACACGTAGAGGGTTTCCAGGTCTGTCCTTCGACACGTAGAGGGTTTCCAGGTCTATCCATCAACACGTAGAGGTTTCCAGGGCTGTCCATCGACACGTAGAGGTTTCCAGGTCTGTCCATCGACACGTAGAGGTTTCCAGGTCTGTCCATCTACATGTAATCTAAGAAACCAAACGTCAAAAAATTTGTCGAACACTTGAGAGAGCAGATTGGGTCTCTCCGCTAGGCACACGCCATGCGTCACTCCTGGCGTGGGGTAGCCCCTCCTCTCTGACAACGAGCCTCGAGTGGAAGGTTCCATCACCTATCCCTGTGCTGTGCCATCATCTATCCCTGTGCTGTGCCATCACCTATCCAACAGCGGTCCACCCTCCGTCCCCTCCACCGTTCGTCCAGTCCGCTCCCCTTGGTCCCTTGGGTTTGTTAACTCTAATCGCTTCATTTCGAGGTCTGGTCCATTCCGGTTCAAAGGGTCCAGACGCTGGTCCATTTTAAATAGTCCCTAAGTCGACACGTTGGTCTGTTCCGTTCCATAAGGCCCCCTTAAACACACTGGTCCAGTCTGCTCTTCGACTTCCGCCAGCGGTCCAATCTGGTGCTGAAGTCCAGCCACGCAGGGGGGGGCATCGAATGACAAACGACCAGGAAACAGCTGCAGCAGCAGCAGGAGCAGCAGCAGGAGCAGCAGCAGGAAGTCTGCTTTGTGTGTGTGTGTGTGTGTGTGTGTGTGTGTGTGTGTGTGTCGCCACATACAACACCCAGCCAGCCAGCCAGCCACCAGGTCATGGCGCCTCCCTTCACGACGTGCATGAGGGACTCGCACCCACACCTTGACGTATCATATCTACACTCGACGCCAATACCCTTCCCTGGTAGCATTAAGAACGATTATGCAGATCTACGACAAGTGGACATGACCTCTGCTGTCTTCCCAGTAAATGCCCTTATCTACACCCGGAAATCTGAGATGGTTCGACGTACTTACGTACAAGTTACACAAAGTGTGGGACCAGTTCAGTATATCTCCTGTATATTCTGTAGGGATCTGGAGATCCTCGTCCTCGAATGCCACCGTCAGTGATGTATTTGCAACAATTTTACTGTAGTTTGTCCAATAGTTTCATTATCTACAGCATTTTTATTCTCATCTGAAATACAGGATTCGTAGAAAAATCTTACTAGTTCGCTAAGCAGAGACGTGAAGCACAGACTCTACCTAGTGTACGAGAAATAGAATTCCTTTCCACACAGTGCCACGCCAAATCATCAATACGACAGGTGGTTACTTACACGACTATACGCGAATATAATCTTTGATTATTCGAATACAAATCGCAATCGTCACAAATTAGTCCATAGAAACCCGAGAACATTTCCCCCTTAATGAGGGGGGCGGTGGTGGTGATCCAGTCTGGCAGGGCCCTGTAGAAGGAGAATCGTATTTCAAGAAAGAAACGGAAAATCTTAATTGTTCTATTTGCCAGATGACGGTACTGCTCCGGGATCGGCTCCCTAGCACCGCACACGACCTGGCGGAAAAAAAGCATACCGATACAGGACACAGCAACGGTAGATCCACAACAGGAGGACAACAGATCCACAAACAGGAGGACAACAGATCCACAAACAGGAGGACAACAGATCCACAAACAGGAGGACAACACATCCCAGGTCAAAAGGGATGATAAAGCTATAAAAGATATCCACTACTGACAGAGCAAGTGATGCTTTTGATATATCACAGTTAACAACACCGGTAAACATTATACGACTGACGGACAACGTCGAACACCTGACTCTTAACACAGCAGCCGGGTTAATGTCGCCGACGACACAATGAGGAACATCAGACAACATCAGACTTCGCACAGCAGGGGCGGAGGGTGGGTTGGGCAACGCCCATGGAAACGATTTCGACCACCACCACAGCACACAACGCCGGGTCACACACACACACACAGGGCGGCCGCCCCCCCGACGTAACAAACCGCCAAGGAAACAGAACTTCTTCCTGATCTGATATTTCCAGATCGGATCCCTCGAGGGCTCCCTCGGGAGCAAGACGTCCCGGGTTATAAAGCAACCAATACCTTCCCCATCCTTGATGATTCTCTTGCTTCTGGTGGTGCGCCACGCACGTCCTCTCCACCCTCCCTCACCCCAGGCGATCGACGTGGTGATGGACGTGCGATCCGAAACCCTGAGAGAAAACCTACATTGCCAGATGTTCAACAACGCTGCTGAACATCGCGGTCCTTCCGTCCTCAATGCTGGTGATGAGAGAGAGCGAGAGAGAGAGAGAGAGAGAGAGAGAGAGAGAGAGAGAGAGAGAGAGAGAGAGAGAGAGAGAGAGAGAGAGAGAGAGAGAGAGATTGTTCCCTTCAAAACCCTTGATAGCGAAGGTACGACCCTCAAGCATAGCTATATACGACCCTTGAGCACGACGGTACGACCCTCGGGTATGTGATAATAGCCTCGCCCTTCAACCTGACGACCCTCATGGCTCATTTCATCATACCCAAGGGTCGTGGCGTCGTGCTGAAAGGTCGTACTTGTGTGCTAAGAGGGTTAGTATCTACGAAGATCTGAAACCCATGGTAACCATTAAGAACAACATCATTAATACACCAATACACTATCACTTATGCTACAATACACCATCTTTAATACAACAATACACCAGTACTGATACAACAATACACCATCACTAATACAGTAACCAATACATCATCACTAATACAACAACACACCATCACTAATTTTGCTAATACACCATCACTAATACATTAATACACCATCACTAATTTAACAATACACCATCACCATTTTAACAATACACCATCACCAATTCCACAACACACCATGATCAATACAACATTATCATCGTTCGATCATCAAGACAAACAAAGAAATTCGCTCAAATTTTCGCGAGTGTGAGAGACACGCTGGTGAGTCATACCGCTTACCCACCCACCATCAGACTCATGTGGCCATGAGGTGAGGGCCAGCTGATCCCAGCTGGATGGAGTCAATGCAGCCAGCTGGCTGGTACGGAGGCAACAGCGGGATGTAATGCCATCTGAGGATGTGTAAGGACCCTCCAGCCAGAAGGATTGTGTAGGCTGAGCGACCTTATGGGGTAGAGACAAGCGTGACTTGGAAGATCTTAAGTAATATTGTCACTCAGCATTCTGGGAAGGTACTTCGTATACCCCGATCTCTTAACCTTGAACCTGCACCTGTAACACCTGCCCACCCTCTGGAACACCCCCAGCCCCACCCACCCCCCCATCCCCCCACTCTCACAAGCACAAGAGAACATGTTCATCTGCGCCTCCAAGACCACATATGTTCTCTCGAAAGCACAGAGATCATTTTCATCTGCGCCTCTAAGACCACATATGGTCTCTCTCGAAAGCACAGTGAACATGTTCATCTGCGCCTCTAAGACCACATATGTTCTCTCGAAAGCACAGAGAACATGTTCACCTCCGCCTCCAAGACCACATGTGTTCTCTCAAAAGCCTAAAGAACACGATAACAAGTTCTCCTGTTCTAGGACAAGCCTCGCCCCATGTCTATAGTGTCCAGCGAACAAGAAAGTACGTTCGTCTGTGCCTGCAGAACTACTTATGGTCTCTCACACTCCTGGAGAACAAGGGAGAACATATTCCAGTGTGGCCACACATTTCTGCACGAACACACACGCGTCGTTCTCCAGCGTCGAGAACAAACATTCCAGGGAGGTGAGTCGGTGTGACGCTCTCTGGCCTCTGATACCAGACACCAAGTCTCCTCCAGAGACTATAAGAACACAGCACTGCGGGGGAAGGAGGGAGGAGGAAGGAGGGAGGTTTAGGCGGAACCAGGCTTACTGGCTGGCTGGCTGGTGAAGGGGGAGTGAGGAGGACAATGAAGGCTACGAGGATGGAAAATGAGGGAGGGCGAAGGGTAAGAATAGGGATGGATAATTAAGGGAGGGAGGAGGGAGCGAGTCTAGGAAGAGGGAGAGGGTGGGCCGGGGGTGGTGGCTGGGTGGGCGGAGGTTGGGGAAGGGTTTAGCCTGAACTCGGGGTCATGAGGGACATGCATCGGTGGTGTGCATGACTGAAGTCACCTGCTGCTGTTGTGGGGACGGAGTTAAAGGCACACACGTGGCCAACATGAAATTCCTGATACACAGAACCTTAACCAGTGACTTACCATAATTCCCGGGGTTAGTGATAGTGCATGATGATCAAACAGCGCCTGACTGCGTCCGTGAGAGCGTCCGTGAGTGTGTCCGTGAGTGTGTCTGTGTGTGTGAGTCCGTGAGTACGTCCGTGAGTGTGTGTGTGTCCGTGAATGCGTCCGTGAGTGAGTCCGTGACTGCATCCGTGAATGCGTCCGTGAGAGTGCGTCCGTGAGTGTGCGCGTCCGTGAGTGCGTCCGTGAGTGCGACCGTCCCCCTTTACCTCCAACTAACGCTAGACGCTCAGAGCTTTACGACCTTACCTGAAGTACACAAGTCTATCTTCTCCCTCAAGCAGATGGACTACATCAAGAACACACGCATCAATAACTCGACCGGTAAACTTCCATCAATTTTTTCTGTGATATTCTGGAAGCGTCTGCGTCGCCTGGCGTCTGTACGGGCCTTCAACCCACGATCCTCCAACAGTGACTGAACGACCGTGTATCAGCCAGACAGTTTGTCTAGATCAATATGCAATACTCACACACAGGTGGGGCTATACATACATACAAACATATATATATATATATATATATATATATATATATATATATATATATATATATATATATATATATATATATATATATAATCCTATGACTCCACGAGGAAAATGAAACACGGTAAGTTTCCAAGTGCACTTTCGTGTAATAACCACATCATCAGGGGAGACACAAGAGAGTTAATATACATCGAAGAGACGAAGCTAAGACGCCAATTGGTAAACACGCGATTGTCCAAGACAATATATATATATATATATATATATATATATATATATATATATGAACAAAGGGTTCTCTAAGCTCTCCTCCGGCGCTCCAACTACCAGACACCAGGGATTAAGTGGAAGCACCCCATCGCCACTCTCTTTCCCCGAGGTCCTCTGAACAGTAGTCCAGGTTATTGTGACGACACCAGCCCAGGGAGTGTTAACTACAGTACTGTAGGGAGTGTTAACTACAGTACTGTAGGGAGTGTTAACTACAGTACTGTAGGGAGTTTGAATTATGGCACTCTAATGTATTTTACCTTCAGTGATCTACGGTTTAAACTAGAGCAGTCTAGATCTCCTTATTTTTTTTTTTCTTTTTAACTACGGTATTACAGTTGAAAACGACAGTAGTCTACAGAGTTTCAGCTGCAGGTTTTCCTCTCTCTCTCTCTCTCTCTCTCTCTCTCTCTCTCTCTCTCTCTCTCTCTCTCTCTCTCTCTCTCTCGACCATCAGTCACCACCCACGACCCTCGTCCGTCCCATGATAATATGGACCTCCAGACGAGAGGCGTCCCGGTATGCATGGGTCAGGCATGGCTGGGCAAACACGCGTCGCTGAAAAACGAAAGATAATGTCACCATGTGTGTGTGTGTGTGTGTGTGTGTGTGTGTGTGTGTGTGTGTGTCATGCAAGTGACCACAACCCTCCCCGTCTTCCATCATACACTTGTCGCCGAATCCTTCTATTTCCCCACTGCGTCGCCACACACACACACACACACACACACACACACACACACACACACACACACACGTACGACAGATTCACTGTAGACCAAATGAACTACCTCCACCCCATCCCTCCTTCCTCAGTGACCTACCTCCCCACGGGACCCCAGCACGCACAGGGGGTTGGTGCGAGGTCACCCTGAGCACGTGATGATGGGTCGAACCGAGCTCACGGCGGTAGTGGCACAAGGTCAAACCTCAGCGTTCGGTGGTGGAGACACGAAGGGAAAGCTACCCACTCCCCTGAGCGTGGGGTTGTGGACGTGGACCAGAGCAGAGTAGGTGATGAGGCGCGGGGCGTCTTACAGCGGCCCGGCAAGCCATCAATGGTGTCGTTACGTCTCGAATACAACTTCCATAAGGATGTGAAACCCTTGGTCTTGCGTACAAAGAAAAAAAAGAACACGTCCTTCGCCACTCGCTGTAGGATCGAGGAGTATAGACGACCACTCGTCCGGGTCATTTAGTGATATCTGATACCCATTATCAGGCACTTGTGTACACCCTGATTCAAATCAGATACCATCTTTCTATTGGCATAAACAATATCATTATTCGACTGTGGTCTTAAAAAAAAAAATGTCATGTGAACCACCTAGAGGTGGGTGGGCATCGGGGGTAATGGATCACACAAAAAAAACCACGAAGCATCGAAGCCTTGTTTCGAGAATTTCCACTTGGAGATCACAAGAACCACGAAGTATCGAAGCCTTGTTTCGAGAACTTCGACCTCATGTTTTGTGCGGGGGAACCGACCCCACGGGGCCAGCTGGGGCTGATTCACAAAACCCCCTACCTGGAAACCCAATATGATTTCCCCCTGACATGCGATCTGATTCCGTCTGCAGTTACTTATACACAGACGTTATTAGAAAAGTTCCAAGTCTTTAATAAGGCAAAAGGAAAAAAGAAAAAAAAAAAGGACACGCGATGTAATGATAACTACGCGTGTGTAACAGCATGACTCGACCCTTTGATGTCTAGAATAACGACGGTGTGACCCTTGAGGTATGACAGCGTGACCTCTGGACCTGACCCTTTAAAGGAACGGGCCATCATATACCCAAGGGTCGTGCCGTCGTGCTCAAGGGACTGACTGACGTAACCCCTGAGGCGACCAGAGGCAAGTCCCCAGTGACGAAATCAGAATAATCTAAAGTTTTGAAGGAGAGAATTTGAAGGAAGGTAAACAAAGGACAAATAGGCTTCGAAATCAGATTGTAAACACGACATGTAGTTGGTGAAGTCATCCACATGATACGTCATTCATTACGTTATATGAATCATCTAAATGACATCACGCATAAAACAAGATCGTATATATGTCACTGATATCTCTCCACTCCCTCCTACGTCTCCCTGATCACTTGTTCTCCTCTTCCTCTTCCTCCTCCTCCTTCTCCTCCTCCTCCTCCTCTCGTCCGCAGGTATACACCTGCTAACATGGTCCGAACGCAACCCTTGGAATGACACCTGCAAACCACACGTCACCTCCGGAGGAGGATACACGCGAACAGCAACGCGCCACTCAAGGAAAGGGTGGTGGGTGTGGGTTGTCCTCTCCCTCCCTCCCTCGCTCCTCGAGACTATGAATGAGAGAGAGAGAGAGAGAGAGAGAGAGAGAGAGAGAGAGAGAGAGAGAGAGAGAGAGGAACACATTCCCCCCGTGGCCTACACACACACCATCACGGCAGATGCTCTTCATCGCAGGCGTCTCGGTGGCCGTGCTGGCCTCGCTCTCGAAGGACAATTACGACGAAAAATGACGTAAGTCACGCGATTGGGTCTCCCCCCCACCCACCCACACACACACACACACACACACACACACACACACACACACACTCACACACACACACACACACACACACACACACACACACTGGGGTTCCGAGTACAAGTTAATTGATTAGGCATCGAAGGGCGACATTATCACTTGAGGCCGGCGCCAGCCAAACCAGACTAGCTGGATATCGACTCTCTCTCTCTCTCTCTCTCTCTCTCTCTCTCTCTCTCTCTCTCTCTCTCTCTCTCTCTCTCTCTCTCTCTCTCAACCCCTCCCCCCCCCCTCAGAGCACGACTGTACGATCCCTTGGGGTATGGTGCCTGCCCGCCCCTCCCCCCTCCTGACCAGGAGGATCCTCAAAGGTCAATTTATACACACACGGTCGAGGACATGTGGCCATCACCTGTGTGGCCCACTGACAATACCCCTTGCATGGGTGAGGCCAGGTGACCCTCACCTGTACATGGGTGAAGCCTGGTAACCCTCACCTGTACATGGGTGAAGCCACGTAACCCTCACCTGTACATGGGTGAAGCCAGGTGACCCTCACCTGTACATGGGTGAGGTCAGGTGACCCTCACCTATACATGGGTGAGACTAAGTGACCTTCCTCTGTACATGGATGAGACTAGGCAACCTACCCATGTACAGGTGGTCACCTGTACATGGGTGAGATCAGATGACCTATCCATGTACATGGGTGAGACTAGGTAACCTTCACCTGTAAATTATCGACGCTAAGTGGCATTTTACGTGGAGGCAAATGTCGTCAAATGACCTTCACATATTTCGGCCCTCGAGCACGACGGTACGACCCCTGAGCACGACGGTGCGACCCCTGAGCACGACGGTGCGACCCCTGAGCACGATGGTACGACCCCTGAGCACGACGATACTACCCTTGAACAACAGGGTACGACCCTTGGGTATCACGGACTGGCTGGCCCTCTGACCTGACGTTCACTTACGCCAAGGGGGTACAAACACACCACATCGTGCTCAAGGGGGTCGAGTTTCCGTATAACATCTAACATATGAAGACTCGACCAAGACAAGTTGAAACTGGCATCTGAACCATCGGCCAACCCTTACAATCCTCTCCCTACACCTTTACCCTACCTCCCTAACCACACACACACACACACACACACACACACACACACACACCAAACAAGGCATCCACGAAGACCATCAGCAACAACGTTTAAAGGGAAATCTTCAGCATTTTACGATGTGAAGTGGGTTTTATGAGTCCACCGGACGTGCGTCTGCATTCTGAGTGATGACCATCTAACTTTCAAATACCCTCCCTCCACCTCGGTCATCTGTGTCAAGTTAAAGAGAGAAAAAAGATAAAGAAATACTTATTGAAATATAAGATAGAGAAATAAGTGCATTATCTAACACTTTCCCTCCCTCCCTCTCAGTTATTTGTGCCAAGTTACGAATAAATAAATAGCTTTTTCAATACAAGAATAATCCATAAATTGTCGTAAGATACACAAAACATGGGTTAGTCATAGAGGAACATCTGATGAATTTAAGACACGCTCTTGTGAAAATATATGAAGAGGAAATATTCAACAGTTTATACAGGTTAATTAATGAAGAAACGACCCCAGCAGATTTTCCAAAAGACAAAACATTCTAATGTTCCACTACTGAAAAGAAAAAAAACACTTGCTAAAGGGAAGATCGTGGAAACGCAAAGCTGTACGTGGTAAAATACATTGCTCACAAGTCGACTCCACTGTCTTCCGCGGGCCATATGTATAGCGAAGCTGCATATAATGGTCTTAGAATTATCTACAACATCTGAAGGACGAGTTTCAGATCTTTTGCGGGTGGTGTTTATAACTTGATGATGATGGCCTTTAATGACCCTGGGTAGTTAATGTATGAGCTTAAAGGCCTTAACAACCAACCATCATTTCATACATGTGTTTTCTAAAACAAATACCGAACCTTGCGCCATTCCTTTATTGTTACTACATGAAATGCACAATTTCTAGTCGTTAGAACTTAATACCAAGTCAAAAGAACAGCTGAAAATGTAATGCACATGTTGTAAGTATCTGTGTGCAGGTATTGTAAGTATGTGTGATCTTAATTAAGTACCGAAGACAACAGTTATTATCACAAAATATAAACATAACAGCAACAACAATGACTCTTGGGGGGGAAAACTCTGGCTCTTCAGAGGGAAGCAATACATATGCAGGCGCCGCCTGCTCCTTTACCCCTCCCTGCCTCACACACACCCCTGATGAGGGAAAGCAGGTCAGGCGGAGGTATCAAGGTCTCAGTGCCCTTAATGACCTTGGCAAGGGTCACTGACGCCTAAACTGAGGCTCACGGTCGTTAATCTATTTCCACCGGGTTGATGGGGGCTCCCGCACCATTTGAAAGCAACATAACGAGCAGGTGATGTTGGCTCACTCTCAGACTCGTTGTGTTCGACGGCACAACCTTCCCCCTTTTGGCTATGACGAGTTGGCCTTTAACCTCGTCCCTCAAAGGGGTCAACAGCGGGAAGGTCGTCTGTCATTCATGCCTAAGAGTCGTACCATCATGTTGAAGGGGGCCCATGTGTCGTGCTCACGACTCTTACCCTCTCGTAAGTGTGGTGAAGTCGATGATGTATCATCTCCAACTTTGTTCTCCTCACTACCATAGGATCGTCGGAAATGTTGGAGATCAGGTCTTAGAATTAACGTCAATGGGACGTTGATGATGAAGCTAACTCCCTTCCTCCCTCCCGCCCCCAACGTACACTACGAGGACTGATCAGTCCCCTCTCTCGCCCCAACGTACACCAGGAGGACTGATCAGTCCCACCTCGCCCCAACGTACACCAGGAAGACTGATCAGTCCCCCTCGCCCCAACGTACACCACGAGGACTGATCAGTCCCCCTCGCCCCAACGTACACCAGGAGGACTGATCAGTCCCACCTCGCCCCAACGTACACCAGGAAGACTGATCAGTCCCCCTCTCGCCCCAACGTACACCAGGAAGACTGATCAGTCCCCCCATCGCCCCAACGTCCACCTCGAGGACTGAAATGGCCGTAAAGAGCCACATTCCAGCCCCACCCCAGTGGCTTGAGAGAGACATGGCTTGCACCTCCACAACGGAGGCGTTCAGAGACAATCTTCATCTTCCCACCGACCACTTCAGATCTGACCAATGAAGAACCAAACGCTTCTCGTACGTCCCGACTTCCCATCTTGGCCCTGAGACGCTTCTTATTCGTCTCCAAGTCGAACAAGCGATGGGAAAATAAAAAGGCTGTCACGAGGAACGCCAGAGGTCAAACGTATGTCTCAATATATGCTACCGTGTGGTCATCCACGTGAGTTATGACCTACGGGGCTTTCCATCTCCTGGAGACAGAAAAAAAGGAAAATGTTTACCTCTCCTTCTCTCCTCTCAAGGCCCACTCACGAGGGAGGAAGGCGCCTCACGAGGGAGGAAGGCGCCTCTCTCAGTGGAGTCTTCAACATAAGAATACACACGAAGATCGTCCATCTGACTCAGACGTGTGATTCGGTCGCTGGGTCCACCCCACGTCGTCACCTCTCCCCTGGCATACTCCCTCCCTCTTCCCTCTCTTCTTCTCGTGTGGTCGTGAGATTCAACGTCTCATGACGCGATGTCAAGGACACCTGCTATGTCCCCAGACGTGTCACCGTCAGGGCACGAGCTGTGGCCGTGACATACACACACACACACACACACACACACACACACACACACACACACACACACACAGACACACATACACTTGTGATATGTCCCCCGACGCCTCACCGTCAGGACACGACGAGCTGTGACCATGAACGGACACGTGATGTTCCCCTGACGTGTCACACCATCACACAACTCCCCCCCCCACGCAGAGCGAAGGACGGTGGAGACGCGTGTCCCCAACACACCTCACTGTCGCCGCCCACACAACCCTCAGAGGTGTGTGTGTGTGTGTGTGTGTGTGTGTGTGTGTGTGTGTGTGTGTTACATGTCATACATGCATGTAGCATAACATAACCACATACTGACGTAACATCTGTGACTGAAGTCATGCATTCATGAGGCAACATACCACATACGGATCACGTCATCCCGTCAGGTGACCCCCCCACACCCCCAGGGGTCTGACACATGACCCCCACGGTGCACCGTTGACCCTGGTTGGTACCTGGTGTACAGACACGCCCCCGCGCCAGCCCCCAGTGGCAGCCCACGCGAGGGTCTGTGGTTATGGTGACGCCCAGCCCGAAGTCGATATCGACCTGTACCAACCATGTGAGCGGGAGGGAGAAGGACTCCCTCCACAACGTGGTGTGCTGTGGACACACCACAGCACCAGGGATAAAATGAAACCCTCCACATACAGGTTGGGCTTCAAGGTTAGAGTCGGGCAGGGAAAACCTGTGGATTAACTGGGGCAGATATTGTTTACATCGTCGGCTTAATACCCTGGAGCACGACGGGACGATCCTTGGTTACGACGGCCGGACCACTGACCTGACGTCTTTGGATCAGGTCAGAGGACAGACGGCATCATACCCAAGACTCGTTGCGACGTTCTTCATTTGATGCCCCCGTCGTGTACCCCAGAGGGGCCGTGCCGTCGTACTCAGGGACCGTACCGTCGTTTTCAAGGGCCGCACCATCGCACCTGGGGGCCGGCCGTCGCAACTGGGGGCCGCATCGTCGCACCTAGGGGGCCGACTGTCGCAACTGGGGGCCGTACCGTCGCACCTAAGGGCTGACCGTCGCACCTAGGGGCCGTACCGTCGCACCTAGGGGGCCGACTGTCGCAACTGGGGGCCGCATCGTCGCACCTAAGGGCTGACCGTCGCACCTAGGGGCCGTACCGTCGCACCTGGGGGCCGACCGTCGCACCTGGGGGCCGACCGTCGCACCTAGGGGGCCGTACCGTCGCACCTGGGGACCGTACCGTCGCACCTGGGGACCGTACCGTCGCATTCAAAGGATTGATGGAGAGGGGGCTGGAAGCCTCATGTGAGTCCCGGCTCTCAACCCGTCCACTCTCCACGACCTATCCAGTTACCCCCCCCAGCGTGCATCCATCCACACTCCTCCCCGGTGAACAGTTTGTTGCTCTGAACACCACACTGGAGAGGACGACCCCTCACACCTCCTCGGTGTTATGTTCATACCCACTCACACAACACAACTGATATCCGCTTTTATATTACCATCTTCAGACTTTACATTAACCACATACTGCTCTTAATACTGACTTATATATATAAAAAAAATCTCATCAATTATTCCAGGGATATTAAGCTCCCTGCCTCCATAAGACAGGGGGTTTTACAGTCGGAAAAAAATGAAAATCCTTGAGGCATTTTGACACGTCTGTGCTGAGGAACTGACTGACTTCGTACGAGCTGTCGATGACAACAGACGAATATAATAACGCAACTTTCAGCCACTGGACGTAGTAGCTAGGGGTAGAGAGAGGCTTCGCTGGCCTGGAGTGTGGGGAATGTCTTCCCCCACTTCCTACGCCTATCTTCAGGTGGATATCACCGACACAACAAGGCTTCGAAACACAGCACAGAACGACTCCTGTAAACACAGCACAGAACGACTCCTGTAAACACAGCACAGGATGAATCATTTAAACACAGCATACAATGATGAATCATCTAAAACACAGTATATAATGAGTCATACAACCCCAGCCTACAATGATCCGTCTAAACACAGGATAAACTAAATGATCTAAATACAGCATGGCATGAATCGTGTCAGCACAGCAGGACGGACTGCTGCTGCATTTAGGAACGTCTATAGTGAAGTCGTCGATACACTCCATGACTCATATATAAACCCCCCTCCTCCCCCACACACACACGAGGGAGGGAGGGACCGTGGTGGTGGTGGGGAGGAGGAGTGGAGTGCCTCCTCGGGCCTCTCCCCCTCCTCCCCGACCCCAAAAGTGCTGGCATTAGTGCCACATCTGGCATCACCCCTCTACCTACCCCCCCACCCCACCTTCCCCAACACCAACCCCGCCCCCTTCCCTTCCCTCCCCCCCGCCCTCATCGCTACCCCCCCCCCCTCCCTAACCCCCTCCCTTCCACAGCAGCCTGGCGCCGCCAGACGACTGCTGCCTGGATGGGGGTAAAAGATAATGTGACTTCCAGCAATATTCTGGATGATTTACGACATATTGGCTGGCTTGTTTTACCTGGTCCACGTCCAGACACACCCACCCCCTCCCCAGGGGCTCTAGCTGGCACCACACCTACACTAGTGTGACCTTACGACACAACACAGTACGTTATGGGGGTTATCTACCAAGACACGACCCACCTCCCTCACTCACTGTTCTCATCATCAGACGCCGTGGTGTGCGAGTTTCAACAGATCTCGTGAGGCTGAATGTATAAGAAGTTGATTTCCTGACCACGACAGTACGACCTCTGCGAACGACGGTGCGACCTCTGCGAACGACGGTACGACCTCTGCGAACGACGGTGCGACCTTTGAGGACGACTGTATGAACTTCGACCCAAGACGAGAAGACCCCTTTGCGTATCAGATGACCCTGGCCCCTATAAAGGCCATCATACACAACCCAAGGGTCGCAACGACGCGTCGCGCTCGGAGATCGCACCGTCTTTACCACCCCCTCAAGCTCAAGGGCGAAGCTTAAGACGTAACATCAACATGGACTCATCGAGAGAGAGAGAGAGAGAGAGAGAGAGAGAGAGAGAGAGAGAGAGAGAGAGAGAGAGAGAGAGAGAGAGAGAGGAGTAAAAGTGACCTCCACACCAAAATTACGACGTGAAATCCTTGCAATACGAGAACAGAAGACATTGTTCCCCTCCTCCCAGCAGTGCAAGCTTGGGCGAGGCGTCAGCGTGTGGACCAAGACTTAAAATGGCTTCATTTGAATGAGCAGGCGAGGAGGAGGAGGAGGAGGAGGAGGAGGAGGAGGAGGAGGAGGAGGAGGAAGAGAAGGTGCAGAGATGGTTGTGGCGGTGGCCGTGGCTGAGGCTCAACCCTTCACCAGCAACATAGAGGGAGAAGAAATCAAGGAGGGTTTTAGTTATGCCGTGAGAAGAGGAAGCGGATGGCTGACGCCAACAGGAGACGGGATGGGACGGGCAAAATGATGGCTGACGCCTTGTGAAGACGGGATGGGACGGGAAGGGAAGGGAAGACTGATGCCATGGTAAGACGGGACGAGATGGAATAGGTGCCATGGGACGGGACGAGAAGGCTTTTTGAACCTCATGAGAGGAAAGTAAGGATAGACCATGAGACCAAAACGATCAGAAAAAAAAACATTATTCTTCGCTCTCGCTGGGACTGATGGATGTGGTTAGGGCCGGACGACCAATAGGCCAGGAACTACCAACCTAAACTGTCGAACGAGCCAGGGCAGGACCCAGGGCATGGCCGGGTTATAACACGGAGGGACCGTCCGCACAGGGCCTACCGTGGGCGATTCCCGCACCACGCCACCTACCACACAACCACCGACACAACCACCCACACCACCACCCACACACCAGCACCCACACACCAGCAGAGACAATTTTTGGATAAGATCGGCAACATCGTCACCACCACAGCAGTGCAGCAGGCTCTGCGGCTGCACTGCTGTGCCTGCACAGACCTGCAGCACAAGACGGTAAGGGCAACAGTCCCAGAAACCAAACAGCACACGATAAGGAACGCCGTTGGAAGGGCAACAGCCAGGAAACAGAGCTGAGGCAACAGCAACAGGAGAACACAGCTAGAGCAACAGTACCTACGAAGAAATACAACGGGAGCAGTACCAGTAGGACAACAGACCAAGGACAAAACAGGATCAGGAGGATGATGATCATCAACAAATAACGGGAAACAACAGAACAGGAACGGCAAAAACAGGAGCAACAGGAGCGGGATAACATAACATAAGCCCACCACCTGCAACGCAGCGTAACAGAATGAAGGACACCAAGGTAACAGAGCAAGATGGGAGAACCCGGACTCACGTCAACTGAACAAAAACATGGCAGCAGGAAAATCTCCCCCTCCTCCTCCTCCTCCTCCTCCTCTTCCTCTTCCTCTCCTCCTCCTCCTCCTCCTCTCGCCACAGAGCGACCCTCACCAACCCACCACCCCCCCACCACCTTACTCAAGGTCAACAGACGAGGGCAACATGACGACAAAACTCCTCACGAAACATATGAATTAATAACCACAAAAAGAACTCGACCACAATCATGTTACCTCAGCTGCCTGATCCACGAACCCGTGACTCACACCCCTACATGCCAGGGAACACAGTGCATGACCAACACGCCTCCAGGAAGTGTTAATCATTCACTATATCATACTATCATACACAAGGCAGATAACTTAGAAGTCATGCATATAAGTCATTTAGAAGTATTGTATTTAAGTAATGTACAGTGTACTTGAGAGATTTGTACATAGTATCCTCCAGTGTTTTAAAGTAGTATTGCTGAGTGATACAAGTAATTCAGTACTCTGAAAGCACTGTACTTAAATAACTTACAGGGTACTTGAGTAATTTATAAGTAAGGTGGTTCATTAATTCACAAGTAGTATACACGAGTACTCAAGTAATTGAAAAGTACCTCAGCAATCTACAAGTACCTAAGTCATCTACAAGTCATACACTCGAGTGACTTACAAGCCAAGATGCACTTGAGTACTGCAAAATAGAATATCTACCACATGCAAACCTCATCTATCGAGGCAACACATGTTACGTATAACAAATAGAAGCTGAATAACACTATTTATATCACTGTGGTGAATGGCATCAATATTGTGTCAATAAAACACTAACTCTCAGTGACTGGTGATGGGATGTAGTTCAATGAAACGTCTGTGTTCCTGCTTCTTAGATTCGTATCAACAGCTCTTCTCATTGTTAACTCCAGTCAACAGGCAGTCAATGAACTATACTGAATATAGGAGATAGGGGAGAAAGAATACTTCCCACGTATTCCCTGCGTGTCGTAGAAGGCGACTAAAAGGGGAGGGAGCGGGGGGTTGGAAATCCTCCCCTCTTGTTTTTTTTTTAATTTTCCAAAAGAAGGAACAGAGAAGGGGGCCAGGTGAGGATATTCCCTCAAAGGCCCAGTCTTCTGTTCTCAACGCTACCTCGCGAATGGGGGAAATGGCGAATAGTATGAAAGAATATATATATATATATATATATATATATATATATATATATATATATATATATATATATATATATCTTCCTATGAATCCAGACAAACAAAGAGAAGTAGATAGGTTAGAAATTCAGAAGAAAGGGAGAATAAATGGACGGAGAGAATAAGCATATACTAAAAGAAAGATATAAAGACACAGATGACAGACAGAGACAGACAGACAGATAAAAGAGACAGACACAGACAGTAAAACAGATGTTCACGGAGATACATACGTGAATAAATAAAGATACAGACACAGACAGTAAAACAGATGTTCACACAGAGATACATACATGAATAAATATACAGACACAGACAGAGAGACAGACAAAATGGCGTTTGGAGAGAGACCGCTCTGCAGTATTCTGCGGAAGAGAACACGGGAAACAGAAGAACAAAGAAGTCAATAGAAAATATAAATCAGACACAATAAAAAAAACACAGAGACTCGTTAGAAAACGGGATGAGGATGGGCCGGGCAGCAGAAACGGGATAATAATAAGTAAGGAAAACGGCTGTAAAGAAAAGGTAAACAGTACGAGGGGTAGGGAGGTAGGTAGGAGGGGTAGGGGGAAGGGGGGGAGGGGGGAAGATCAACGGCAGAGGTTAGCAGATGTCTAACACAAGAGAGAGAGAGAGAGAGAGAGAGAGAGAGAGAGAGAGAGAGAGAGAGAGAGAGAGAGAGAGAGAGAGAGAGAGAGAGCAGCAGCGTGGGTGGGTTGGGTGGGGAGTAGCAGGTGGGCAATGGAACGTAGCGGTGGTTGGGGCAACAGCAGCAGCACCAGCAGTAGCAGCCAGGCCAGGGGATCGAAGCCTGGATCATGACGTTCCCAAGGCAGACAGAGCGGCGCCTACAGCCAGCCAGCGTCGCCATCCCCCCCCCCTTGTGGGGGTAGTGATGTGTGGGGGGTCCACCCCCCCCCCACATCACCAGCATTAGTCATACACTTAACTAACAAGGGTCAGACGAGCCTGACCTACATATGCCCGTCAATATATCTATTTATCTATCTGTCTATCTATCTATCTATTTATCTGTCTGTCTATCTATCTATCCATCAATCTATCTATCATTCTGTCAATGCATCTACTTCAAGACTGATTCATTCAGTTTTCTATTCATCAAGCAACTTATATATATATATATATATATATATATATATATATATATATATATATATATATATATATATATATATATATATATATATATATATATATATGCATGTTTCAGTACAACGAATACAATGGTACGACCCTACAGCCCCATGGACGAACCTTAGGTATGATGACCTGGCCTTTGACCTGACCCTTAAGGGTCAGTTCAAGGGACGAAACATCATACCTAAGGGTCGTAACGAGGTACATAAGTGGTTCAGAAGAGAACCTTACAGACAAGAGCCATTTGTCAGACTTAACCTTAGTAATGTAAGTCTTCATTGACCTAATGACCCCTCCATGACCTTCTCTATACATCGAAAGTTTAAGGAAAAAGCTTAAGAATTAAGACTCAGAGCTAAACCTTACTGAGCCTTTCTCTTTCAAAGCTGAGCCTTAGTCATGCAAGATTACATATGAAAGGCCTTTAGTCCCTAAAGCCTTAGAGAGGAAAAGACAATAATAAGAAAGACTTTGAGACTTATCGTCACAGTGAACTGGAGCTGAGAAGACATAGTCAGGGAGAAGTAAGACTTGAGAAGACACAGTCAGGGAGACGTAAGACTTGAGAAGACACAGTCAGGGAGACGTAAGACTTGAGAAGACATAGTCAGGGAGACGTAAGACTTGAGTAGACATAGTCAGGGAGACGCAAGGCTTGAGTAGACATAGTCAGGGAGACGTCAGACTTGAGAAGACATAGTCAGGGAAGTCGTCAGACTTGAGAAGACACAGTCAGGGAGACGTAAGACTTGAGTAGACATAGTCAGGGAGACGTAAGACTTGAGTAGACATAGTCAGGGAGACGCAAGGCTTGAGAAGACATAGTCAGGGAGACGTCAGACTTGAGAAGACATAGTCAGGGAAGTCGTCAGACTTGAGAAGACACAGTCAGGGAGACGTAAGACTTGAGTAGACATAGTCAGGGAGACGCAAGGCTTGAGAAGACATAGTCAGGGAGACGTCAGACTTGAGAAGACATAGTCAGGGAGACGTCAGACTTGAGAAGACATAGTCAGGGAGACGTAAGACTTGAGAAGACATAGTCATGGAGACGTCAGACTTGAGAAGACATAGTCAGGGAGACGTAAGACTTGAGAAGACATAGTCAGGGAGACGTAAGACTTGAGTAGACATAGTCAGGGAGACGCAAGGCTTGAGAAGACATAGTCAGGGAGACGTAAGACTTGAGAAGGCATAGTCAGGGAGACGTCAGACTTGAGAAGACATAGCCAGGGAGACGTCAGACTTGAAACTGGAAGACCTAAGTCTATTTTTTTCCTTTTTTTTAGGGATGGAAGAGTGAGACAATGTGGTGGAGGTGACTAAGGCAAATCGATAGTGTCCTTGGAAGTGGCCCCACCCCTTTCTGACCCACCAGCACACTGTACTGCCAGTGTCAGGCCCACAACTGCTGACACCACTGCCGCCACGCACTGACAACAACACTGACACCAAAGCTATATATATATATATCGACCCAGGGGATGGATCTCTGACAACGCACACTGACACCCCCAAACAACCAAATTGGCACCGAACATCACACCTAACGACCACATACTGAAGCTAACACCACACACATTATATATACATCTACATACTGACACCACCACATACTGACACCATCATAGCCGTGATCATCACACTGCCAACATAGACACTCCTAGGCCAACATGGGAGACCAAATGGCAAGGACGAGATGGTGGAAGTGACACCAACAAGTCCCCCTCCTCCCCCCTTGTGTTGACAGGTGCCACGTGGGAAGCAGCTGTTGACAGACAGACGAAAAAAAAAAAAAACCCAGTCACAATACCTCCACTAATTGCCTCACGGTAAACACCCGGCTCCAGACTTTTTACAAGAAATGCAGTAATTACGGGAAGGGGGGGGTAGAAAGGAGGGTGTAGGGTAATTAATACTAACGATGACGAATGAACGAAGATGAGAACATTGACAGGAATACAATAACATGGTATTATTATACATATGATAGGCGTTAATGACCGATGACGTAACCCACACTCCATGGCGCCCAGTGGTGACCTTTCTCCTAATACTTTACAATAGTATTGACCTCCCTCCGCCTCCTCCTCTTCCCCCACAAGATAACATCACGGCGTCTCACGGTGACCTCTGACCCCTCTCGTTCAAGGTCACTACATCTCCTCGTGTGGCTTCACATGACCAAGCCCCTTCGGTAGCTGTCTATGACCCTCCCCGAACCACAGAGGAGAGCGACAGACCACGCGAAACAAATCAGTCCGGAGCGGGGGGGGCTTCGCGGGTCGGGTGGCGAGCGTCCAGAAATAGTCAGTGTGGGGCGGGATGTGTGAGGAAAGAGGAGGTGTTGGCGGAGACGCGCCCGGAGTGAACTGCGTCATCACCACATTCCTAAAGCAGGAGCGATCGGCCCAGGCGGTAGGAAACCAGCCCCTCCAGCACGAGTGATGGAAGTTTAATGGCCGGGGTCGGTCCACCAAAACGCGTCATTGCCCTCCGTCATCCAGCGTGATAAATAAAGACGACCCACAGGTTTTCCCACAGCTTCCAGGTCTACTACTACCTCCATCCTCCATCCACGACACAGTTTTAACAAACTTCCCTCCTTCACAACTTCAATCAAGGCAAGACAGAGAAAACACGAAACTGAAATATATCATCTGAAATGAATCAAGAGAAATCCAGTACGTTCCAGCAAGACACAAGCTCATGGATGGCTTGACCCACATCTACGTGACATACAGGCATCATTGAACCAATAAAGAAAAAAAATAATAATACATACATCCCACTTGCATAGAGTTGAAAATAAAAAAAAAATCTCTGTATCACATAACCGACGTTGTAATACCAGACCAGCTGACAACATGGCGAGGTAAGTGTAGTTTACGACAATTCCAGTTCGTAAACTGTTTACGTAAAGTTGACTTGACACGTACACACACAAAAAAAGAAGTTTTAAGTTAGACACACGAAAAAAAAAGTTTTAAGTTAGACACACGAAAAAAAAAGTTTTAAGTTAGACACAAGAAAAAAAAGTTTTAAGTTAGACACACGAAAAAAAAAAAGTTTTAAGTTAGACACACGAAAAAAAAAGTTTTAAGTCAGACACACGAAAAAAAAAGTTTTAAGTTAGACACACGAAAAAAAAAAGTTTTTAGACACACGAAAAAAAGTTTTAAGTTAGACACACACAAAAAAAATTTAGGTTAGACACACGAAAAAAAGTCTTAAGTTAGACACACGAAAAAAAAAGTTTTAAGTTAGACACACGAAAAAAAAAGTTTTAAGTTAGACACACGAAAAAAAAAGTTTTAAGTCAGACACACGAAAAAAAAAGTTTTAAGTTAGACACACGAAAAAAAAGTTTTAAGTTAGACACACGAAAAAAAAGTTTTAAGTTAGACACACGAAAAAAAAAGTTTTAAGTTAGACACACGAAAAAAAAAAGTTTTAAGTTAGACACACGAAAAAAAAGTTTTAAGTTAGACACACGAAAAAAAAGTTTTAAGTTAGACACACGAAAAAAAAGTTTTAAGTTAGACACACGAAAAAAAAGTTTTAAGTTAGACACACGAAAAAAAAGTTTTAAGTTAGACACACGAAAAAAAAAAGTTTTAAGTTAGACACACGAAAAAAAGTTTTAAGTCAGACACACGAAAAAAAAAAGTTTTAAGTTAGACACACGAAAAAAAAAGGGAAAAATTTTTAAGTGACTTAACTCCTCGCGTTGTTACATGACACAGAGACGAAACACATCAGTATACCTTCACGAACCACAACAATAACCAGAGATAGAAGACATAGACCCACTACAGCGGACCCCTCGCAAACTACATAGACTTATAAAGACCATCTGATCACTGTTGCATAGACCCCAGTGCAAATCAGTCCCTCATAATGAGGCCTACACAGTGATGAGGAAGGGGGGAAAGAATGGGGAAAAGCAGAAGTCTCTCTCTCTCTCTCTCTCTCTCTCTCTCTCTCTCTCTCTCTCTCTCTCTCTCTCTCTCTATCTATCTATCTATCTATCTATCTATCTATCTATCTCCCAGCACTCCAGTAACTACCGTTGCTGGATAGGTTAAAAAGACAAGGCTGGAAATACATTCGTGTACAACTTTTACATGCGAATTCTATGGAGCGCTCAAGGGCATATTTACCAATACTTCTCTGTCGTAAAACACACGTCTTACGACGAGGGTCTCACGTCAAAACATATTTTCTTTTTTTTAAAGACAGTCCACGGCTTCAGTTCCTGGTCCCCTGGTTAATAATACACACACGCCTCTGATATAATAATAACTCACAAGTTCGTGGTATCAAACTAATAACTTGAGATAACTTCTAAGAAGCCAAGCAACGCGTTTACCGGAACTGAACTGGAACGTTCAATATATATATATATATATATATATATATATATATATATATATATATATATAGATAGATAATATATATATATATATATATAGATAGATAGATAGATAGATAGATAGATAGATAGATAGATAGATAGATAGATAAATAGATAGATAGATACATAGATAGATACATAGACAGATAGACAGACAGATATAGATAGATAGATAGACAGATAGATAGATAGATAGATAGATAGATAGACAGATAGATAGATAAATAGATAGATTGACATAATCAGGAAATCCTGTCATTCCGAAATATCATAATTCACATTCTCTGCACTGAGTCAATTTTCTTCGTGAGCCCATAATCCACGTTTATGTCAAAAGGGAAAAAAAACTTATCCACTCCAGCTCTATGGACAAGCCCCCCCCCCCCCTCCGTATCACACTTCGAGAACCAAATTCCCCCCCCCAAACATTCACAAGGGGAAGGGAAAGAAGGGAAGAAAAAAAAATACATATATGAAACTTTCGCCGAACTTGGGACACCACCATCACTGCTCGCCTTGACCAACGCCTTGGTGTAGCACTATCCTACCCACACACACACACACACACACACACACACACACACACCGGCAGGACATAATGGCGGGATAAAGGCAAAGTTCCAATGTGCAGGATTTACGTGTGTGTGTGTGTGTGTGTGTGTGTGTGTGTGTGTGTGTGTAATCTGGTTAGCACAGACACCCTCCCACCGAAGGTCGGTAACGGAACTACTCACGGAAGAGGGGGCAACAACCACCCCCTCTCCACCCACTCACCCCTCGAAGCACCACTCTAATTGGCAGTTATGGTAAACTAAACTACAGTTCTGGGTCTACTGGATTACCGGCCAGCACATAACGATACCATCCCCCCCCCCACCACTAATTTCTCCACCCCCACTCCACCCCGGCCAATCACAGGGATTTAACAACGGGTGGGAGGTGTGGGGAGGTGTGAGGGGGACGGGGGTTGTTTACTCCCCTTCCATCTCTATCCTGGCCAATAGCTGGCTAGCCAGGTAGATCGGCTCAGCTGATCAATATTGTCGATCAGTATTTGAGTCTCCATTGTCCATACATGCCCAGGTTTTCATCATTATTAATAATGCCGATTAATACTTAAGTAATCATTATAATCATCAATCCTGACCAGCGATTACGAGATATTTTAATCACGATTAATCAAGATCGGTAGATCAACACTTAAGTGATCAATACGATCATTACAACCGAGTAATACCCATACATTACTCAGCCACGTACTTGATAATCAACATACCACCATGTACATATAAACACGTACATATATTAAGTATATTCACCTATCTACACATATTTACCCCAGGATCTCTTTCTAGAGACTCCTGCAGGTTAAGGCTGCGCTCCTTCCAGTAGCAGAGACATGCAGACCACTTTGGTATGGGAGGTTATCGAGCGAGACCAGTCTCCTAGTGACACGACCTCAGTATAGGCGTCTTTCCCTCCACTAGCTGGGTATCACTCATAGAGACTCCGTCAGTGAACACCTTCGAAAACAAAAGATGACTGACCAGGAATACCTGTGTAAACAGACGCTAAACAGACAGGCTGTACGGCCACAGAGCATCAAAAAAGGACCTCGCTATGTGACACACACACACACACACACACACACACACACACACCCGTCGGCGCCTTCGTCGTGTTGAAGCCCGGCACAGAACCAGAACCACCAGAAATGACAGCTAAATATACACAACAGGGTTGGCTGGGTAGTTCATGAGTGGGAAGGTTGTTGAGGGAGTGGCGTTAAAAGGCCAGGGGAACAGAGAGGTCAAAGGTGGCGAAGGTCAAAGGTGCAGCAGAGCAGGAGTTAAAAGCCAAAGTTGCAGCTTAGCGGAAGACGGAAGAGACAGGCGCGGCTTAACCGGTGGTAGAAAAGCTTGAGTGACCTGATTTGACGAAGGCCAATAGAGGTCACGGGTGGCAGAAGTCATGTGGTGGCAGGGGTCAGATCGGGGTGGTGCCACTTCACCCAAGTCCTCCCTGACCGATACCATACTGTAGTGGTGCCACTTCACCAAGTCCTCCCTGACCGACACCATACTGTAGTGGTGCCACTTCACCAAGTCCTCCCTGACTGACACCATACTGTAGTGGTGCCACTTCACCAAGTCCTCCCTGACCGATACCATACTGTAGTGGTGCCACTTCACCAAGTCCTCCCTGACTGACACCATACTGTAGTGGTGCCACTTCACCAAGTCCTCCCTGACTGACACCATACTGTAGTGGTGCCACTTCACCAAGTCCTCCCTGACTGACACCATACTGTAGTGGTGCCACTACTCTAAATCCACCACTTCTCTCATGCCAACGGGGAACCATTTCTCACACAGTAGGCTGAGTGTGTGTGTGTGTGTGTGTGTGTGTGTGTGTGTGTGTGTGTGGGGGGGGGGGGGGGGGGGGGCACACCTTCAACTAACTAACAATATTCCCCCCCCCCCACGACGTGTCAAACCACATCAGCTCTCGTTAGCCAATACAGTACTTCCTTAGGACCCGCCAAAAGTCTCTCCCAAAACACCAAAAAATTCAAACGGACTCTCCCTCAGCCCTTGACCACCATCTCGCTCAGCTTTCCCTCCCTCCTCATACGAGTCTCTCTCTCTCTCTCTCTCTCTCTCTCTCTCTCTCTCTCTCTCTCTCTCTCTCTCTCTCTCTACCCCTCATACCCACGCCGCAGCTGCTGCAGAGACCCCCTTTTCACGACCGGGAATCATCATGAGTGTCTCCGCCCGTTAAAAAAAAAGGAAAAAAAAACCTAAAAGAAAGCACCAATAGAGAGAACAAAATTAAACCCTGGTGTATAAATGAGCTTGGTCTCAAGTGTATTCCCTCAGCCACCTGTGGACTACACCCTCGAACAAGACAATCATCACACATCGAGCTAAAGAAAGAAAGGAAAAAAGAGAGGGAAGAGGTTTAATACATCCGGATACGCCATATGGGGAATCCACAGCCATTGAAAAAAGAAAAGAGGTAAGGTGCCATGATACGCGGGGGATAAATGGTTCGGAAAAGAGATATGGGTCATTTAGAACTTCGGTTAAGATATCGGTAAATCATTACTCGGATAAATGGTAAGTGACGAGAGGCACAAGAAAAAAAAAAAAATGTAGTTTCCTCGATAACGGGCGAAAAGGGGGAAATTAAAGGATTAGATAAGGTGGAAAAGATAATTAGAGGAATGGATAAGGTAGAATGTATGGAAGAGAATCGAATGTCAATATATAGTGCGAGAAAGGATGTGAGCCTCTATCCAGGGAGAGAGGATAGATGAGATGAACCACAGTGCAGTACATGAGCCTCCTTTTTCCCGACTGGGATAAGAGGATAGAGGATCTCAAAGGCTCTTCAATACGGTAATGTGAGGCAGAGGCTCGAACCCCCCTACTCAGGGATAGAGGATGGGTGGAAGTCTCAGGCCCCCCAGATACCGTATGAAAGATGCAGGATAAGTAAGTATCAGCGGGACGCGCTCGCCTGACACTCCTCCTTCATGGTCCTCCAGATGATACGGGCCTTCGTCAAGGTAGGCGATGGGGGACGTGTGGTTGTGTGTGTGTGTGTGTGTGTGTGTGTGTGTGTGTGTGTGTGTGTGTGTGGTGCGGTCCTGGTTCCTCCACAGTGGTGTGTGGTTACCACGCTTGAGGCAGTGGTATATTTTTTTTCTCTCTCTCTCGTTTGGAGGCAATGTTTTGGAATGAGTAGTTAGTTGATTGTTAATTACTTTTGTTAGTTATATCTTAGCCATTGGCAGGTAAGCACACACACACACACACACACACACACACACACACACACACACACACACACACACACACACACACATCTCTCTCTCTCTCTCTCTCTCTCTCTCTCTCTCTCTCTCTCTCTCTCTCTCTCTCTCTCTCTCGGCAAGGAAGAAAGCCCATGAAAACTCATAAAATTAAGCCAATGCACGGCTGACTGGCTTTAAAAAAAAGAAAAAGTAAAAAAGAAAAGTAAAAAAAACTCCAGCTGGAAGATAGTGCTGGAAGAGAGAGAGACTAGGTCGAAAACCTGTTGTCTTTGCGATGTAAGTCATCATAATGTATTTAACTGTGACCTTTACGTTGGGAGGGGGGGGTGTATATTGTTCTCCGGAGGCACCAGGTGAATGTTCTTAAAGAAGAAGTTATAAAACTGAATAACTCTCTTACAAGTTCGTCCTGGCCAACGGCTGAGGGATGGAAAGACCCTAATTCATCGGTTATTCATCCTTCATCAAGCCGACCCTAATTCATCAGTTGTTTGTTATGCATCATCCATCAAATCTGTTCATTCATCGCTTCTCGGGCGTGAGGTGGCTCCATCATTTAGTACACTGTGTCCATAACTGCAGTCTTAGAGAGAGAGAGAGAGAGAGAGAGAGAGAGAGAGAGAGAGAGAGAGAGATAATGAGAGAGAGAGAGAGAGAGAGAGAGAGAGAGAGAGAGAGAGAGAGAGAGAGAGAGAGAGGAGAGGGGGGTCTCTCTCTCTCTCTCTCTCATGGTCCAGGGCAAGAACAGTGGCCAGAGCGGCGTCAATGAGGGGTCACGAGTCTTAGGTCAGGTCAGGTCATCGCCAGCGACGCCTCACGCCCGCTCGACACAAGGGGCGCCGACGCGGGGGTGAGGGGTCGCGCGCGCCCAGGGATCGAACCCTCGTCCATCAGGTTGTCACTACGAACCATAACCCCCTCGTCTCGCTGTCTCATAACCGACAAAACTTAGAGATAACCGACGAAAAAAAAAAGAATATAAAAGACGAAAAGGAAAACGAAGACCCACTTGATGATAACAGAACGAAAAAAGCAACGAAAAATGGGGGAAAGGGTTTGTGCGCCACTGTAAGACGAGACCAGAGGTCAGACGAGGTCATGCGGGGCCGCTCACCCAGGTCGGGTGGGTACGAAAATAACACAAAGGGGGGGAGGGGGGGAGTTGGGGGGTTGGTGTCGGAGGGAGGGAGGGAGGGAGGGAGGGCCAGGGCAGGAGGTGAGTAACGACGACAGGCAATGGGGAAGATCGGGGTTCGAAGGCTCATGGGGGGAGGGTGTGTTAGGGGAGGAGAGGGAAGTCGGAGGATCATTATAAGTAACTGATATAGACACCAGCTTTACGTAAGGTAGATAACTCATGATAAGAATAAAGATATCTGAAGATTATATATATATATATATATATATATATATATATATATATATATATATATATATATATATATATATATATATATATATATCCCTATGAGTCCACGGGGAAAATGAAACACGAAAAGTTCCCAAGTGCACTTTCGTGTAATAATCATATCATCAGGGGAGACACAAGAGAGAAATATAACAGTCAGTTGATATACATCGAAGAGACGAAGCTGGGACGCCATTTGGTAAACATATATATATATATATATATATATATATATATATATATATATATATATATATATATATATATATATATATATATATATATAAGAAACCCAGGCTGTAATTCAAATACTAATGACAAACGAAGAGAAATAAATAGGGGAACTAAATAAAAAGGGGGACTGGCTGTCCATTAAAAGCAATAAACAAACAGGGACAGGATTAAAACAAAGACTTTAATAACGGTAAACAGGGCCGCGGGGGGGGAGATGGAAATAATAAACAGGCCCTGTAAATACGAAGGCGTAAACAGGAGGGCTATAATAATGGCTGTAAATAAACAGGCGTCGTAAATAAAGAATAACCGTAAATATAAGAACAGAACGGCAAGGGACCATGGGGCAGGGGGACGCATACAGTAAACAGGGGTATTAAGGAACCACCATGACTCACTGAGGCGTGTGTGTTTTTAAGAAACACCAGACCATTGGTACAGCAAGCAGGGGTGAAAATAAAGCAGTCACACACACCATAAGGGCAAGACGCAAGGCGATAAGGAACAGATGATAAAGAGGGTTTGGAAGCTGAAGGAAAAGAAAAAGAAACTGACACAAACCATCACAAAAGCTAAGAAACATAGACATCAGACACACACACACACACACACACACACACACACACACACACACACGAGTCGATAACAAATGACAAAAGGAAAAAATTGACAAAGACAACAGACAAGGGTAACAGGGAAGGATGGCTGTACACATAGACGGGCGACCAGGCCAGGAAAGAAACTCGAGAGGCATGACTCTATCCCCTTAGCATGGTGGAGGCGCCCACACCCGCCCCACCACAGGTCAAGGACATGGGAGGGGGAGTGGGGAGGGGAGGGTAGGAGGGTGAGGGGAGTGGGGATTAGAGGGCGAGGAGGGGGTTGAATTAATGCAGGAGGGGAGAGTAGGAGGAGGAGGAGGAGGAGGGTGGGGAAGAGAGAGAGAGAGAGAGAGAGAGAGAGAGAGAGAGAGAGAGAGAGAGAGAGAGAGAGAGAGAGAGAGAGAGAGGCAGGGTTAATTACAGACAATGAGGAACTAATACAGTGAGCGCGGCAGAGCTGAGGGGTATTAGTGATATAATGGCCCAGGAGCAGGATGGGGGAGCCAGTGGAATAAAGGCAAGGGTATTACCGGAACACTGGATGAGAGGCACAGCCAACACCAGCAAGGGTCTTCCATGCACCGCTGGGTGTCGCCCGCGTCACTGGTAACGTCACTGGTAACGTCACTGGTAACGTCACTGGTAACGTCACTGGTAGCGTCACTGGTAACGTTACTGGTAACGTCACTGGTAACGATACTGGTAGCGTCACTGGTAGCGTTACTGGTAACGTCACTGGTTACATCACTGGTAACGTCACTGGTAACGATACTGGTAGCGTCACTGGTTGCGTCACTGGTTACGTCAATGGGACTAATATAAATACTGTATATATACATATATATATATATACATATGTATATATATATATATATATATATATATATATATATATATATATATATATATACATATATATATATATATATATATATATATATATATATATATATATATATATATATATATATATATATATATATATATATATATATATATATATATATGAAGAAAATAATCCAATTAATTTACAATAATTTCTAATGATAAAAAAAAGTAATGGATGGTATTTTTCTTTAAGTGATGAACCAGGTTTAAAGTTCCAGGTTCAAATCCAAACTAAGTCTACGCCGTGTATCCAGTGCAATTGGTTAATGTGTAGGCTGATATGTGACTCCCGGAGACGGACGAACAACGACGTACATATGCGTATGTATGTACGTATGTATGTATGTATGTATGTATGTATGAATGAATGTATGTATGTATGTATGTGAAAGCCCCTGCGTTAGCGCCTGCATCTCCTGCCTACGTATACAAAACGCGTCACACGAATAATTGAATAAAACACACACACACACACACACACACACACACACACACACACACACACACACACACACACACACACACACCTCGGAAAAATAGATGGAACAGATGACACAAAACAATAACTAAATAAAAACAAACGAAATTAGTCCGGCACATTCATACGGCCGAGGAAAACACGGCAACTGATCCGAGGCTCGAAGCCTCGTCCTCATAATGCCAGAGAGAAAAAAGTGGGGGAATGGAGGGGGAAGAAAATTTCCAGTAGAAGAACTGGAAGGAAGGTATTGCTCCTCTCTTTGATTTCTTCTTGTGCTTCGGCAGAGGCAATTTGTATGCCAGTGTCAGCTAGGCCGAGGCGCCCTTGCGAATGCCAAAAAACCCTCCTCCCTCCTTCTCCAGGAGGTAAGTGCCCTCCCTCCTCCTCCCTACACACACACACACACACACGGAGCCAAGTTTTGTGAAATAGAAGAACAAGAACAAAGACAACAGGACACCCCTAGACTTGTCAACTTCCTGCAGTGTACGTCCCACAGGTGACCAATGAGTCTCAGGGATTATTATTACGTGGTTAAAGTTGGTAATTTAAAATGATTACATCGAGGGGTATAAAAGCCCATGGTTCAATTATATTCATTCCAGGCATTTCTAATTAAGAATATGATGCAAGATACAGCACGACCATTCACTCATTCATTTTTCATCTGCCAAATGAAAAAAAAAAAAAATTGAAAGGACATCATTACTGGCGTCGGAATACATGAACATATATATATTTTTTTTTTCCCCCTTCGTTCTCTCTTTCAAATATATTTCTTGGTTCCGGTGGGAGTCAGAGCGGCGAGGGAAACACGACTCACATGACACTCCAACGACGCAGTGGTGGTGAGGAGGAGGAGGAGGAGGAGGAGGAGGAGGAGAACCACTGCTCCTGGAGCAAGCGGGTCGTAGTGCTGGCGCGGGTCAAGGAGGGAGGGGCTGTAAACTCTACGGTGGCAAGCTTCCGTGTTTCACTACTTCCCTCCTTCCCTCCCTCCCTCCCTCAATATCTCCAGATGATCGTACTGACTTACACTCCCCTCCCTCCAGACTGACTCACACTACCTTCTCCTCCCTCTAGACTGAATCACACAACCCTCCCTCCCTCCAGACTGCCTTATATTACTCTCCCTCCCTCACTGGCTGACTCACGCTCCCGTCCGTCTCCCTAGACAGACAGACTAACGTCCACACACTCTTCCTCCCTCGCTGTCAAAGTCTTCCTTCACTACTACACTTGGGTCCACTCAACTCTAGAGTCTAACCCGATTCACGTAACGGAAACCCTATCAAAAGCATTGAAGAAGAAAAATAATTCTTGAAATCGACCATAAACGTACAAAAGTATGACGTGACCCTTGACACGTCTCACATAACATCATTCTCTCACAACACAACCTTGTAAAATAAGGTCATACATCATCAGTTTTGACCCAGGCGCTGGTTACTGGCGGGGTTTCGTTCTCTTCCCCCTCCACACTCCCGAGGAATTAGACGCCATAAGAAAAAGAAGGAGGAAAAAAAAGGTAATAATTAAGACATATCGATGGCGGGTCCTTGGAATCCTCACCACCACTACCAGCTGCAGAGAGGAGTGTGCCACAGTCAATATTGACCCCGTCTGCTGGTTAGCGCCCCGCTGGATGGCTGGATGGATGGATGGATGAAGGGGTTGAGGAGGGATGCCAGCGTTCGGAGAGCATAATCTCCAGGCCGGTGTGTGTGGCGCGTGGGTCACTTGATGACACCTGCTCACGGATTGGTGTTTTGTCCATAGTCCATCGAGTGACCCCGAGTGTACACTTGCCCCCTAAAGCCTGGTCAGAGGCCAGGCTATCATAGCAAGGGTGATGTAGCCGTGCTTGAGGTGTTTTCCACTCGTGCTCGAGGACCGAATCACCATTATCAAGCGAACCAATGCCAAAATATGTGGGAATAATAGTCGGAGGACATTACCTTCGCCGTGCGTAACAACGCAATTACATTGTTGGGGATCTAAATGATGTCCACGACTGTTAGTGTATCACGCAAGTTCGTGTCCACGTATGACAGTCCGTGGGAACATCCACAGTACATCCACAAACGTCCAGAGGGCCGTCCGTGAGAGATAAGGGAAACCCCCGGACCGTCCATGCTTCATGGTGTCTATGAAGCCCCGTGTTTATTTCATCCATCCACACTGCCATTTTCTCCCCGGCCTGCATGACCATCAGTGCCCGCTGGCGGCGGCCTGGCCACGGATTTACATCATGCATGCTACCATGCAGTCAGCAGCCATGGTCCATTAACCCCAAGACCAGAGCCTATCCTCCATCCACTTCTCATTTCATATAAGTTCCCAAGTGCACTTTCGTGTAATAATCACACCATCAGAGGAGACACAAGAGAGAAATACAACAGTCAGTTGACATATAATGAAGAGGCGTAGCTAGGACCATATACATATATATATATATATATATATATATATATATATATATATATATATATATATATATATATATATACATAAAATAAGCTAATGGAGAAGCAACAAGATAATCTTGAACAATATAGATTTACGAAACCATAAAGTAAATAAACATTTGAACAAAGTTCTGTTAAAATAATATATTTCCCGTTATCCACACACACAGACACACACACACACACACACACACACACAGCAGCAGCAGCAGCAGCAGCCAGAGCCCCCACCCAACCCCTCCTCGCTTGTCCTAATAGCTAATCACCCGTGGGCGAACTAGCATTTAGGACCCATTATCATACATCACCCTCCTCGCCTCTTGGTCTTTCCCTCCAGTAACTTTCTTCTCACCTCATTATTTTTCTGGCCTCTCTCTCTCTCTCTCTCTCTCTCTCTCTCTCTCTCTCTCTCTCTCTCTCTCTCTCTCTCTCTCTCTCTCTCTCTCCCTTTCTCCTATACTTCCTCCTAGTTATCAGGCCCTGTTATATCCCCTACTCTACTCACCCAACCAACCCCTTCCGATAGTGAACGAAGATCGACACTCGACTCCCCAACCTTCCATTACATCCTACAATACCTCAATGGACATTTGCTCCTTTTCTCCACCACTCTTAACCCTCACTACCACCATCGCCCCTGCCACCATCACCACCGCCACCACCACATCATACGCCAACAACCCAGCAGGTCCTCCTGACGAAAGACGTCCACCACATACGCCAACACCCACCAGGTCCTCGTGACCAAAGACGTCTTTCGGTCTACCTCACACTCGGGTCTGGGCAGATTCACAAGCTGGCCTACGACAGACGTTGGTCGCCTGGTCTATAGTTACCCTTTCCACACCTCCGAGTCGGCCCATTCAAAAGACGAGCGTCTGGTAAGCGCCAATATGCCCGACAGGTGGACTACTGATCTCTTAAACGCCCCAATCGTCTTAGAAGTCTCTTAAAGTCCCTCCCTTTTTTATGATGTCACTAAAGGTCTCTTTAAGGATTTCCAAGTCTGATAACTTGTTTGGATTCTTGATGGTCGTGCGGCTTCATCCCAAATGGTCTTCCTCTGGTCTCTAGGGGGTCTCTCTCTCTCCCCTAAGACAGTCTGACTACGGGTCTCTCCCACATGGTCCGACGGCTCTGACCCCACTGGTCGACTTACTGTAGGTGGGGGAGGTCTTCCCCACCGGTTCCTCCTATGGTCCGGTCCGGGCGCAGGGTCTCCTCTCAAACCCCCTTCTCCCGTGGCCGTCTTTGTGTCTGGTCCATTTAACATGATAATGAACCCTGGCTGGTGACGTCACCACGCAGTCTACGCTCGTTAGCCACCCGCACCCCCTCCTCCCCTCCTCCTCCCCTCCCGCCTGCAACGCCTCATCCCCTCCCATTCCCCTCTCCCACCTACCTCCAACCCACCTGCAAACGCCCCTCTCCCATCCCCGTGTCCTTCCCTCTCCTACCGACCTCCAAGGCACCTCCAACACACCACACCCCACCCCTCCTCCACCTCCAGTGTCCCTCGGTTCCTCATTAAACCAGCAGGACCCAGTTCACTTTCCCGGAAACCCACATATTCAAGAAGCGACCCCCCACCACCATCACCGCTGCCCATCATCCATCCATCCCCACACAATTCGCCATCTTGAGCCCCCTCATACCTCCCCATCCTTCCATCCAGCACACGCCCTGACCCGTAGAATTGATGTGGAAAAGATGATAATAAAAAATATATATAATAGGAAGAGAAGCAATTTCCCCAGAATTGAGAAATGAATCGTCGATAGTCAAAAATAATTCGAGCAAAAAAATCATATAAATCTAGAACTTAACTTTATGTCTAAATCATATAAATCTAAAACTTAACTTTATGTCTAAATCATATAAATCTAAAACTTAACTTTATGTCTAAATCATATAAATCTAAAACTTAACTTTATGTCTAAATCATATAAATCATATAAATCTAAAACTTAACTTTATGCCTAAATCGTAAACTTTAATGGACTGGAGGACAACAAAGAACAATACAGTGGCAAACAGCAACATACAGGCGGACAGTACGAGGTACATGCAAGGAATACCGACCATCTGAGCAACATGATCAGTCACCTGACACCTGGCTGGTTGGTTGGTTGGTTGGTTGGGTAGTTGGTTGGTTGGTTGGCTGGTTGGTTGGTTGGTTGGTTGGTTGGATGGTTGGTTGGTTGGTTGGTTGGTTTGGTTGGTTGGCTGGCTGGCTGGCTGGCTGGCTGGCTGGCTGGCTGGCTAGCTGGCTGGCTGGCTGGTTGGTTGGTTGGTTGGTTGGTTGGTTGGTTGGTTATCTGGACTTTAGACCTTCTATCTTCCAGGGTCATCAAGGATCATCAGTATCAACTTACAACTACCATTCACCCTCTTTAAGCCATTCACACTTTCACTGCATATATATATATATATATATATATATATATATATATATATATATATATATATATATATATATATATATATCCTTGACGGTGGGTGTCTACAAGGAGACTGCTGCCTTAAGATTCACGACGGAGGGAGACGTTCCAAAGTCCTTCCCTGCAGCGAACACACAAAACTTCCTCCACGACACAAGACCTGGTCTCCAAGACCCAATTACTAGGCTTGTACGACCCCCCCCTCGCCTCCGCCTCACCAGGGGAGCACCACCACCCGCACCTTGGTGGGGTCGTCTCAACGATGTGGTGGAGCTAAGGAGTGGTGGAGTTGTGGGTTGGTGGAAGTAAGGAATGGCTGGTGGAGCTACGGAGTGGTGGAGCTGTGGGTTGGTGGAAGTAAGGAATGGCTGGTGGAGCTACGGAGTGGTGGAGCTGTGGGTTGGTGGAGGATGTTAGCTAGGGTGGAAAATGAAGGCTGGTGGAACTGAGGTGCTGAGCAACGCATATGTACAGTGGTCCTGTGGTGAGGTGAACCAGAACTCAAGTATTCCTGCATCATCTCACGACGCAGCAAACCTCTCCACGTGAACCGACGCGTCGACGGAACAAGATCAAAAGAGGCGTCAAAACACTCCAAGGTCGGCACGTCTGTGTCAGGCGATGATCACATACGGATGACAGCGCATCCGTCCTTATACAATCATCCCACTTAATAAAACTGGTCTTATATATTTTTTCTTTTTCTTTTAAACTATCCGCCATTTCCCGCATTAGCGAGGTAGCGTCAAGAACAGAGGACTGGGCCTTTGTGGAATATCCTCACCTGGCCCCCCTCTGTTCCTTCTTTTGGAAAATTAAAAAAAAGAAAAAAAAAAAAAACGAGAGGGGAGGATTTCCAGCCTCCTGCTCCCTCCCCTTTTAGTCGCCTTCTACGACACGCAGATATACAAACCTATATATTTCAACATATATATATATATATATATATATATATATATATATATATATATATATATATATATATATATATATATATATATGTGTACGTGTAGGAAGAGAGGAAAGTGATTGGCCCCCAGCGAACGCAGGTCTACGGCAGGGGTGTGCGATGTCTCCATGGTTGCCCAATTTGTCCATGGATGGGGCCGTCAGGGAGGTAAATGCAAGAGCTCTGGAAAGAGGGGCAAGTATGAAGCCCGCTGGGGATGAGAGAGCCTGGGAAGTGAGTCAGCTGCTGCTCGCCGATGACACAGCGCCGGCGGCCGATTCATGTGAGAAACCGCAGAAGCCGGTGACTGAGCTTGGCAAAGCGTGTGGAAGAAGAAAGCCAAGAGTAAATGTGAACAAGAGCAAGGCTACCAGGTACAGTAGGGCTGAGGGCCAAGTCAACTGGGAGGCGAGCCCGAATGGAGAAAAACTGGAGGAAGCGAAGTGCCCTTCCGACGTAGTAGCAAGTTTCCCATTGCGTGATTCGGGAGAAAGATTGATCAATTACGACCATATATACATGACCAATAAGAGTAATCATCATGAGTAAGACATTTGCATATCCTTAAACGATGAGGTATGTTGGATGACACGCAGACTTAACTGATGCTCCGGGCATGTCATGATGCAACACAGACGATGAGGATAAACCATCCACACTAAGTCCTCATATTAAGCATTAAACTCCTTCACGCTTATAACATATACGTCAGGCTTATTACACATACGTCAGGCTTATAAGAGAGTGAACACTGAACTCCTGATGGCTATACCAGCCCAGGAATCCTCTTCTATTCTCCACATGTTTTGATAGATGGTTTAATAAACTTTACTTACAGGTGAGCACTACATCCACCAAAGGTACAGAGGAATACAAAAGAAATTCAAACAAGAGCAGCAGACCACTGGGGGAAAATGAGGCTCCCTTTGATAGTGGGAGCTCACAGACAGACAGACACACACACACACACACACACACACACACACACACACACACACACACACACACACACACACACACACACTTAGCGAACAGTGAGAAAGACAAGAGGAAAAGTTATCAACCAGTCTACAGATGGTACAAAACCATCTAAATCTATGACCCATCTAAATCTACGAAGCATCTAAATCTATAAGCTATTCACTCACAAATGCCTGAGGCTCTCTTATCCGGAATCTCCTCTGTAACTATCGTCATATCCGACCATAACTCCCTGTAATCCGAAATATGAGGCAAGATAAGGGTAAACGACCTAGCGGGTGAGCCTGCAGACAAGGACGGTGGTCCTCAGGTGGCGAGGCACGAAAATCGCCCTTTAGGCAGCGGTCTCTCGTCTGCCCAAGTCTCCTTACATCTCGTTTACCCGAGACAGTGTATTAGCGAAGCCCGGTATAAATGTCTCCTTTCATCTGATGTTCTCCTCCAGCCTGACTCACGTGGAGGTCAGCAGACAGGCCAGGCTGCTCCTCCCCTGAGAGAGAGAGAGAGAGAGAGAGAGAGAGAGAGAGAGAGAGAGAGAGAGAGAGAGAGAGAGAGAGAGAGAGAGAGAGAGAGATTTGGCTAGGGTTTTGATCTCTAATAATCTTTACTTCTGATTCTCATTGAAATTTTCTCTTCGTACGAATGTACGTCAAAGCCAGCGACGTAAAATTCTCAACGGTTCATTCTACAAGACATCCAATTCCAGCATACGCGTTCCAGTTATTTCTGGACGACAATACAAACCGAGATACTGGACGACCTTCCCTACCAGGCTCTTCTCTGAACACTTGTAGCGGGAGAAAAACCCACCTCACCTCGCCTTCAGTCTGTACGTAAACCCACCAGACAGGAACCCCAGTGCGAGGTTGGATCCTCACATCAACCCTTCATCTCGACAACCTTCAAAGAATACCACCTACTCAAAGAACGCCACCCAGTCCCCGTGGTGACTTACCCCGCGTCACATAAGGATGCAAAACACCTCTAAAATACTCAACCCTGCTTAAAAAAAAGGCGATGGAACTTCCTTCACATCCTCCAAGCTCTGGTTGCGAGCGACCACAACTCCAAGGAACTTCCTTCACATCTCCAAGCGCTGGTTGCGAGAGACCACAACTCCAACCTGTGTCCTCCTATGACCGAAACAGTCATCTGTTTAGTGACCATTGACTTTGATGACGTCTCCCGCGTCAATCGACGCCACATCACATCCCCCACCACACACACCCACACCATCATCAGACGTCCCTGTACGACAAGTCCCAACATAGCACAGTGTTTTTAAGAAGGACCAAAACACCCACCAACTCCGTCCCCTTTCCACCGCTGGCCTCTTTTTCCCCCCAGATACATTTCCGACCACAGGGAACCCTGGTCGAACGGTCAATTGAATAACTAGGGCATCACAACCACCCCAGCTAACACACGTCACATAACAACAGCAAGAACTAATCTCTCACCCCTGGCCTCAGCCGTCTCTACCATGGGGGAATACTGTCCCTTATCACATTAACAGAAGGACAAAGTGACATTAACGTCGCCAGCGCAGCAAACCTGCCCGCCCCCCTTCTCTCTCGCCAGTACTGTGAACCAACTCACTACAGCAGGTCTGGGTAATTAAATTGTCATCACACTAGCAGATAATGGTGGACCAGTTAACGTCAACAGACGATCGAAAAGTGTACAGTAACAGAAGCAACCAACATGTGTGTGTGTATCTATATATATATATATATATATATATATATATATATATATATATATATATATATATATATATATATATATATATATATATAATGGAATTCATAACCAACTGGCGTGTATGTGTGTGATTACCATTTGTGTCTTGCAGGTAAAGTGTTATACAATTGTGTTTCCCCATCTCTTCTACATATGTACTGTCTTTACTCTTGTATGTACACACACACACACACACACACACACACACACACACACACTTCATGCTTACCGCCAACTCCCAGCTGACCCAAACGACTCTAACAACGAGTAAAACCTGTCATGAATTTCCCGTAGTTAGGGTCATGCGTTGTCTCATGTCATTTGAAAAGCTCCATCTTTCCTTACAGATTACAAATAGAAAAAAAAATGAATGTTTTCATTCTGGATCGACGAGGAAGACTAGATGATCTTAAAGTCGTTTTTAATCCTTACCCTCCATACGGCGAGGTTGTAAGGGTCTGTGAAGGCATACACGTCTAGTGGAGTTAATTAAACATACGACCAAGACGCCTACCTTCGTAACAATGAGGCTATACTCATCACAATGATGCGGGTGTTAGATTTTTTGGTGAGATATGTGTAAACACTACGACCTGAACACTAGTCTCACACGTCCATCATATCATATTCATGTTGCCTCTTTAATACCCGGTCACTGGCATCATTCCCATGTATTACAGCAGTATACGTGGGTTATGTATACTGTAGCATCACTCAAGAGATACCTCATGTTCATGTAGCACTGCAGCATGATGCCTTCAACTCACACTACAATACTGGACACACATGTAGCTAAAAGGGACTGAGTAGGTAGTGGCAAAATATGAGTCTATGACACTTATATTGAGGAAGTATGAGGCAAAATATGAGTATATCATTCATGTATACTGGAACAGTATGAGGGCGGAAAGGACATGATAAATCACTCATTTATACAGAGGAAGTATGAGGCAAAACATGAGTGAAGTACTCACTTATACTGAGGAAGTATGAGGCAAAGCATGAGTGAAGTACTCACGCATACTGAGGAAGTATGAGGCAAAACATGAGTGAAGTACTCACTCATACTGAGGAAGTATGAGGCAAAACATGAGTGAAGTACTCACTTATACTGAGGAAGTATGAGGCAAAACATGAGTGAAGTACTCACTCATACTGAGGAAGTATGAGGCAAAACATGAGTGAAGTACTCACTCATACTGAGGAAGTATGAGGCAAAACATGAGTGAAGTACTCACTTATATCGACGGTGGTGTTGGCGAGGAGGTCCTCAGCCTCCTGTGAGTCCCACTCCATGACTGTTCTTCCTCCCTCAGCTCCTGCTGTTCACAACCTTGTTACAACCACTGCTGCTGCTGCTGCTGCAGGGAGGGAGGGAAGGGGAATACAGCTGCAGCGGTCGACCACGACACTGGCAGCTCTGTCACCTCTGCAACATGAGAAGGAGGAAGGAAAGGCGTTGTTAAATGGCGTCCTTCTAACGCGTTGGCGGCAACCAAAATACATGTCCATCCCTCACTAACAAGATACAGGAATTCATGAGGTAAGGTTAAAAAAAATACAGAGAAAATACATGAAAATACAGCACGACGTAAAATACATGATCTTACGCCGTGGAATGTTTGGATCACGGGAGAAAACGCAGTCGAACTTAACCCGAACTTATATATTCATAGTGAAGTTGTCGATACATAACACAGTGCGGGGATGGGGGGGAGATGGGGATCACACTGTGCTGGAGGGAATTTCTAACCGAACTCACAACGGATTAGGGGTCTTTTTAACCGGCAGGTCACAACATAGTGGGCGGGGAGACGGGCGGAAGACGTGATGTAGACAGAAGAAAGAGGGACGGAGGAAAATGAGAACACATAAAGGAGCACTGTTTTGTGAAGTCGTGGACGACACACATCGTGAACAGGCGTGGGAAGCTGTTATGACCTTTCGACAGGAAACCTGGGTAAGAACACGTATGAATAAAAGATGAGATGCAGTTTGGTGGGATCAGTTGAGAGAAAATGTAATAAAAGTGTTGGGAGGAGTGACCAAGGAACATACACACTGGAACACTAGGCTGGAAAAACGTAGCGACTTCTCAGAGGGGGAGATGAGGTGTGGCGGGAGTTGCTTGCCTCGTGGAGCAGGTTTCCTGGCCGGGAGAGTGAGGCAGGGAGGGTATGTGTAGATGTTTCCTGAGCATCAAATGTGACACGAAGGTACAAGGCTACGTACATGCCGGAGCTCAAGGATGAATGAAGTGGCATTGGCACGAATGAAGTGGACGAAGATTAGCAACAGACGACCAGGATTTCTCTCTGGAAAAAGGGAAGTACGTCATGATTTAGTTCTCTAAATCAATAAGAGTCGTTACGTCGTGCTTAAGGATCGTACGCAAGGATCCAATCGCTGTACTTATGGATCGTGCGCTCGAGGGCAAGGATCGTACCGTCGTGCTCAAGGGTCGCGCGATCGTACGCAAGGATCGTACCGTCGTACTGAGTGGTCGCGCAATCGTACGCAAGGATCGTACCGTCGTGCTCAAGGTCGCCCAATCATACGCAAGCATCGTACCGTCGTGCTCAAGGGTCGCGCAATCGTACACAAGGATCGTACCGTCGTGCTGAGAGATAACATCAAACCCTGATGTATTCTTATCCATTTTTTTTCTCTCTCTCTCGTATCTCCCTTGCAATCCGTTCCTAGGGTCACACACACACCACACACACACAGGCGTGGCTCACGCAACAGGTTGGGAGAGACCGGGTTTCCGAGATCGACACCCGCCCTCTGCCACGTCCTTTGACCGATCCCAAACACGCCATTCATCTTGTCCTCGTTCCTCGAAATGACATATGTTCGTCGTCGTGTCCTCGTTCTACAGAACCAATAGGCTCTGTCCTCGTCCCATGGATGAAAAGGTCGTCCTGTCCTAGTTCTATAGAGTCAGATATATGTCTCTGTCTCGACGCCGCTAAGCGTCCCTGTCCTCATCCTCTTTCACAACTGACTTCGGTGTCGAAGGAGGACCCACATGGACTCTCTCTCTCCACAGACGCATATCTTCTGCCCCCTTGATGAGTGATCACACATACATTTCGAACCACCTCAGGAGGAGGGGTCGAAGGTCTATCCTCACGGTAATACCATGGTAACCACCTCTCATGAGTCGGCTGGATTAATATAACCAAAATTACTACTGTCACTTGCACCTCCCAGCCAGCCAGCCTGCCTACCTCCCTCACAAACACACCTTCGTACCTACTGGCAAACTTCGCCGCCGTTCACATGCATCGACCCCCCCAACCCCTAAGCTTACCAATTCCCAAAGTCCTTGAGTTTCTCCTTGAAACAGCCGCCCCTGTAACAGTGGGGGGACTGATCGGAAACTACGAATACATTTTCTATAATAACAAATGAAAGGGGATAAAAAAAAAAAAAACGAGTTTTACAGAAAATGGATATAAAAGAAAGAAAAAGAGGATTGGGTGTGGCGTGTCTATTTCCTGAAGTCAATAAAACACCTCCAGTATATTGATCTGATAATGACTTTGAGGTTTCGTTTCTCATCACTACATCGATGTGTGAACACCTCCGTCAGTTCCTATCCTCAAATGCGCTCAACATATCTTGTAATGATCGCCAGAACATGTCTCTTCTTCATGCTGTGTCTCATTTGGGTATGCTAATTACTGGCGACCTCCCGATCCCGTATACCGTACCTCAGGAGGAGAAAGAGAAGATAAGGAAAGAATAAACACATTCTTTAAAAAAGTTTCCCCCCCTAAAAAGAAAATCTAAATACAGTACATTTTGACATTTGAAGGAATCACAGAAGATGAGGTTTTCAGGGATGACTATAACAGAGTTCTGTGTCAGGACACCAGACGTCACCTAAGACCAGGATATCAATAAATAAAAAACGGGGCAATGTAAAATCATTACTAGCAAACCCCAGAAACACACACACACACACACACACACACACACACACACACACACACACACACACACGAACAAACCTAATCTTTCACGAAGCATTACCGAAAATGATATGGCCAAAAGAAATCTAAATTAAGAGAAAAAAAAAGACGGAAATCCGGAAATAATGAGAAAAATCATTAAGCTGAAGAGAGTGAGTACGACTAGAGAGAGAGAGAGAGAGAGAGAGAGAGAGAGAGAGAGAGAGAGAGAGAGAGAGAGAGAGAGAGAGAGAGAGAGAGAGAGAGAGCTCTCAGCAGTGTATCAGAGAAAACGGGAATCCTTGAGAGGTGGGGCTGGGGAACACAAGGAAGGAAGGCCCGGCGGGATCATCGTGGGAGCTGGGGGACCTGGGTTCGGTTCCCCAGGACCTGATCATCCGGGAATCACACACTTGGTTCTGAGACTTTGCCAAACTTCCCCAGATGGAGACAGATTTGGCCAACCCTGACACACCTGGGTATGTGTGTGTGTGAGATGTGTGTGTGTGTGTGTGTGTGTGTGTGTGTGTGTGTGTGTACCATCAATTTCACACAACCATGCACAGGTATTATGACGACCATGAAGGGTAAATCTCACAGCGATGCACGACAGTTTCTACCCTGCACACCCAATTTCGCTGCCATTCCCGACCGTTTCCACCTCCCATCTCCATCCAGCACGACGCATTCCATTACCAATCCACGTCAACCCATTCCCCTACCATCTCCAGCAACTCTCTACCCTACACACACACACACACACACACACAATCTCACAGGCACACCAACCCATCTCTATACCATTCCTCCCAATCTATCTAACGATTCTACTAATCTCTACGAGTCCATCCAATCTCTCTCTCTCTCTCTCTCTCTCTCTCTCTCTCTCTCTCTCTCTCTCTCTCTCTCTCTCTCTCTCTCTCTCTCTCTCTCTCTCTCACCATCTCTACCAGTGCTTGTACTGCACCAAAACCCAACCTAACCTGACCACGCCATCCGATATCTTTCCCATTCCCTCCTCCCACACACCACCTCAATACCACGTCAACCAAGTACCTTAGTACCACGTCAACCAACCAGCTCAGTACCACGTCAACCAACCATCTCAGTACCACGTCAACCAACCATCTCAGTACCACGTCAGCCAACCAACTCAATACCACGTCAACCAACCACCTCAGTACCATGTCAACCAACCAGCTCAGTACCACGTCAGCCAACCAGCTCAGTACCACGTCAATCAACCATCTCAATACCACGTCAGCCAACCAGCTCAGTACCACGTCAGCCAACCAACTCAATACCACGTCAGCCAACCACCTCAGTACCACGTCAGCCAACCATCTCAGTACCACGTCAACCAACCACCTCAGCACCACGTCAACCAATCCCTCCCTACCATCCTTTCCTCCCTCCCCACCCTAACCACACCACTTCAACACCAACCACATCAACGAATCATACCATTACCCCCCCCCCCCAAACCAGTCACTCCCTACCGTACCATACCAGCGCCCCTTGCCTCTCTCTCTCTCTCTCTCTCTCTCTCTCTCTCTCTCTCTCTCTCTCTCTCTCTCTCTCTCTCTCTCTCTCTCTCTCTCCTGTGCAATCCTCCCCCCCCGCCCACCTCACACAACATTTCCAGTAATGTCCTTCATCACAGGACATCAGCGACGGCGTTAGCGGGTGAGCGGTCGTCCACTTCAAGCCCTTATTGTCATCATTAGCCCGGACCCGCGGTCATCTGGTGTCATCATCAACCCCCGACGGACCTCCAGTCATCGTCATCATCAACCCCCGGACCTCCAGTCATCGTCATCATCAACCCCCGACGGACCTCCAGTCATCGTCATCATCAACCCCCGGACCTCCAGTCATCGTCATCATCAACCCCCGGACCTCCAGTCATCGTCATCATTAACCCCCGACCAACCTCCAGTCATCGTCATCATCAACCCCCGACCGACCTCCAGTCATCGTCACCACCAACCCCCGGACCTCCAGTCATCGTCATCATCAACCCACGGACCTCCAGTCATCGTCATCATCAACCCCCGGACCTCCAGTCATCGTCATCATCAACCCCTGGACCTCCAGTCATCGTCATCATCAACCCCTGGACCTCCAGTCATCGTCATCATCAACCCCCGGACCTCCAGTCATCGTCATCATCAACCCCCGGACCTCCAGTCATCGTCATCATCAACCCACGGACCTCCAGTCATCGTCATCATCAACCCCTGGACCTCCAGTCCATCGTCATCATCTACCCCTGGACCTCCAGTCATTCGCATCAATCAACCCCCGGACCTCCAGTCATCGTCACTCATCAACCCCCGGACCTCCAGTCCATCTCCATCATCCCCACGGACCTCCAGTCCATCGTCATCCATCAACCCACGGTCCCTCCAGTCATCGTCTCACAACCCCTGACCTCCCAGTCCAATCGTCATCATCAACCCCCGACCTCCAGTCATCGTCCATCATCAACCCACGACCTCCATCATCGTCATCATCAACCACGACTCCAGTCATCGTCATCCATCATACCCCTGGACCACCAGTCATCGTCATCATCAACCCACGGACCTCCATCATCGCATCATCAACCACGGAACCTCCAGTCATCGTCCATCATCACCCCCGGCACCTCCAGTCTTCGTCATCATCTACCCCGGACCTCAGCATCGTCCATCGATCAGTCATCGTCATCACACCAACGACCTCCAGGCATCGTCATCATCAACGCCACAGGACCATCCAGTCATCGTCATCATCAACCCTGGACCTCCAGTCAGTACGGTCATCATCAACCCCGGACCTCCAGTCATCGTCATCATCAACCCCTGGACCTCAGTCAGCGTCATCATCAACCCCCGGACCTCCAGTCATCGTCATCATCAACCCACGGACCTCCAGTCATCGTCATCATCAACCCCCGGACCTCCAGTCATCGTCATCATCAACCCACGGACCTCCAGTCATCGCCACGGACAGAGAGTGGGACGACCCGTCAGCGCTACATGCCTGGGGTAGTTAACGGAGAGGACCATGCAGCGCAGGGGGGAGGAGGGGCGGTAGCCACAAGACCACAAGCTCAAATACGACTCACAAGTACGAACGGAAGAGGCGTTCGCTGCTACAAGCCCCGAGCACCGAGGGAGAGATGGACGCAACGTGAACACAGGCATACGACACTCCGACGAGAACATGAGCTGACGTGCGGTGTCGCAAACCCGACGTGCGGTCGTCGCAAACCCGACGTGCGGTCGTCGCAAACCCGACGTCGACGTATATGGAACAAAGACGGCGACGTCCGATGCCGGAAATCCGAACGCACGCGAGCAGAAGCAGCCCCCCCACCCCCTCCCTACCCCCGTCCGTCCGTCGTCAGACACCCGACGCACACGACCACAAAATCCGACCGTCGCACATCTACAAACACACAAAGACAGACCAGCAGGATTTACGTGTACCGGACACGGTAAGTAGGATGGAAGGGCAGACGGGAGGAACGTCGGAAACAGAATTACGTGTGGTGGGAGAGAGAGAGAGAGAGAGAGAGAGAGAGAGAGAGAGAGAGAGAGAGAGAGAGAGAGAGAGAGAGAGAGAGGTACCGCCCAAGTCGAGGCAATGGAAGCCCTCCCAGGGTACAAAGAGAGAGAGAGAGAGAGAGAGAGAGAGAGAGAGAGAGAGAGAGAGAGAGAGAGAGAGAGAGAGAGAGAGAGAGAGAGCGAGAATCCCCTGACTGCTTCTCCACCAGGGGAATATCGCTGCAATACGGGCCGGATTACCACTTACTGAAACGTGAATATCTGCTTCATGGACTTTCCCCTCAGCAAAATTAATTTTGAGACTTGTTATTCCCCCTGTGTGGCCAGCCAGGGAGAAAGGGAGGGAACGATGAAGAAATAAACAGCTACGGCGAAATAAATGTTGAGCCCTTTAGTACCACGGTGGGGGCCCCTTGAGCACGACGGTGGGGCCCCTTGAGTACGACGGTGGGGCCCCCTTGAGTACGACGGTGGGGGCCCTTCAGTGCGACGGTGGGGCCCCTTGAGTACGACGGTGGGACCCCTTGAGTACGACGGTGGGAGCCCTTGAGTACGACGGTGGGGGCCCTTGAGCACGACGGTGGGGGCCCCTTGAGCACGAGGTTGGGGCCCTTGAGTACGACGGTGGGGCCCCTTGAGTACGACGGTTGGGGCCCTTGAGCACGACGGTGAGGGCCCCTTGAGCACGACGGTGGGGCCCCTTGAGTACGAAGTTGGGGCCCTTGAGTACGACGGTGGGGCCCCTTGAGTACGAAGGTGGGGCCCCTTGAGTACGACGGTGGGACCCCTTGAGTACGACGGTGGGACCCCTTGAGTACGACGGGGTGGGGCCCTTGAGTACGACGGTGGGACCCCTTGAGTACGACGGGGTGGGGCCCTTAAGTACGACGATAAGGGCCCCTTGAGCACGACGATAGGGCTCCTTGAGCACAACGGTACGACCCTTGGGTATGCGACGACTTGGCACTTGACCTCATCCTTGACGACCAGGTCATCAAACCGTGTGCGCAGGAGTCGCGCTGTACTGCTCCTTCAGCGCAGTTCCGACGCGAGGCACCGCCACAGGGCAGGAGGACCTGGGAACGCCAGAGGGCGCGGAGGTCTGCTCCCCCACACTCCAGTGCTTCACGCGGTGAAGCATATATATATATATATATATATATATATATATATATATATATATATATATATATATATATATATATATATATATATAAACACACTCCACACAGCCCATGTCTGCGAGAGCAACACCGTACCATTACCATTTCCCGTTGCATTTCGCCTCCTACCTTCTCCAAGACCCGATACTGCGATTTCTTATCGGCATGACAACGATAAGCCATTCCCTCCGCTTCCGAAACCCTTCGATAAGCCATTTCCTCTTATCTGGGCCAGGCAACCCCCCCAGCAGCGTCTGCCTGCTCCTGCCTCCTCACTCTCTAACACCCAGGGCGTCTTGACTCCACCAGTACCATCATCATCATCACCCACCATCGCCTTCGCCAATAATCCACTGTCTGCAGTCACGGGGTAATAGGTGTTTATGTTGCCCCGGGATTTTCATCGGGGCTGACGTCTTGCGAATCTCTCTCTCTCTCTCTCTCTCTCTCTCTCTCTCTCTCTCTCTCTCTCTCTCTCTCTCTCTCTCTCTCCATCCCATTCTCATTTTCCACAGTCTTACTCCTAATATCCCTAATATAATGGGATTTCAACGGTCTGCCCGTGTACACGCCAGCCAGAGAGAGAGAGACAGAGAGAGAGAGAGAGATTGGGGGGAGGGTTCGAGGAGTGGAGTGTGGGAGGAGAAGGTACAAACGCTCAGCCTCCAGGATAATTGGCAGAATCAGGTGAGGTACGAGGGAGAGGGAGAGGGGGACACACACCCCCGGGAGGAGCGAGCAAGCAAGAGGCGTGCGTGGACCTCTGAAATCAAAGGGACCCAGTCGCTGTTGGCACGAGGGCAGGTCGCAGGAGGAGCAGTCCTCACCATCAGGGACGCCCTTCTCTCCCTCCCCCCCACGACGACGAAGGACCCCAGAGAAGCGGAGGAATCAAGGCCACGTCGTGCTCCACTAGTCGCTATTGGAACGACTATGTAACACGACCTGAAGTGGGGGAGATTAATGTAGGGCGCTGATGAATAATGCCGCCGTGATGGCATCATACAGCGCGGGTGTATGATGTATGGCAGCACACGTGTCAGGTGTGAATAATGCTGTGCAAATTACTGGTGATGGCCATGGGCAGGTGTGTGTGGGAAGGGGGTCAGGGCTAGACACCTGACGGGGTGACAGATGCTGAATGAACACCGTGGAGAACGCAGCACACTTGCCCATGGAGTGGAAGAGTCTCTCTCCAGAACTTAATATTCGCCACAATTGATTCCCACGATGAATGCAATGCATGTAAGGGAGGACAAGCGATAGATGATACTAGACTAAGTCAATTAAAACTGACGGAATCTGATATGATACAATACTAATATAGATGATACAGGTAAGAGGAGTGATAGACATTAAAAACAGCAGACTAATCGAAATAATGATGCTTGTGGATACACGGAAATAAGTCTGCGAGTCTCTCTCTCTCTCTCTCTCTCTCTCTCTCTCTCTCTCTCTCTCTCTCTCTCTCTCTCTCTCTCTTCTCTTGGCTGGAGACGCGAGTCCTGAGAGATGAAGAGGGGTCTCCGGGAGCTGTTTCTGTAGGAGGGTTCTTAGGAGCGCAGGAACTGGGAAGGCCAGCGAGAGCAAAAGGGAGATAGGATACCGGCAGATCCGAGGGGCTCAACCGGGGCGTCCCACCTTCGATAAACCGGGTTTGGTGGCCTTCGGTATGTGTTCAGGCTGGTCACCAAGTCCACGACGATCTGAGACTGAGAGGAAGAAATTCTCCCTCCATCTTTGAGAGTTATCTCGCTGGCAGAGAGAGAGAGAGAGAGAGAGAGAGAGAGAGAGAGAGAGAGAGAGAGAGAGTACACACCCCTCCCCCGCCACCACACAACTACTGTCTCAAGGGCCTCTTAAAGGCTCAAGGTCAAGGATCAAGCCATGAACATCTAAGGGTTGTGCCGTCGTGTTTGAAAGGCTGCACAAAGGGGGTCATACGATCGTCCTCAAGGGGGGTTCGTATTATCGTGCTCAAGGGTCGCACCGTCGCACTCAAGGGTCGTGCCATCGTGTTTAATGGTCGCACCCTCGCACACAAGAGTCGCACCGTCGCACACAAGGGTCGTACCATCGACTTCAAGGGTTGCACCGTCGCACTCGAGGGTCGTGCCATCGTGTTCAAGGGTCGCACCGTCGCACTCGAGGGTCGTGCCATCGTGTTCAAGGGTCGCACCGTCGCACTCGAGGGTCGTGCCATCGTGTTCAAGGGTCGCACCGTCGTACTCAAGAGTCGCACCGTCGCACACAAGGGTCGTACCATCGTGTTCAAGGGTTGCACCGTCGCACTCGAGGGTCGCGCCATCGTGCTCTGTACCTTGAAGGCTCACACTGTCGTGCTCAGTCGTCGCACATACCGCCTCAATGCATCGTGTTAACATGTTCCTCACACACACGAACCATTCTCTTCACATGGAAAATATGAAGGAAATTCAGGGGAGGGACGGTGGGCAAAAATGATTCACCTTAATACAGATACTAACTTGTTTTCCTCATCTTTAATTCGGCAACGTTCGGCTGAAGCCGAGAATAATTCATCCAAGATTAATTCATCCATCCTCCTCCTCCTCCTCCTCCTCCTCTCCATTCTTCACAGAAAACGGAGCACATTATAAGCTAACCTCAAGCAGAGTGGGATGTGGTCACGACCAAGGGCGGGGTCGTCGCTCAACAACCTTCTGAGCGTTGCACCAAAAGTGAATCAAGAGTTAGCTGTCTTCTATATTCCTTAGGGGGTAAGGGGGAAGGGTGAACTGTACGGTAGAAAATGGGAGAAAGTTTAAAAAAAATACATATATATATATATATATATATATATATATATATATATATATATATATATATATATATATATATATATATATATATATATATATAAGATTGAAGCTTATTACGTACGTCTACAAAATAGATGATGAAGAGGGAGGGTGGGTGGGTGGGTGGAGGTGTAGGAGGTGAAATGGAAATGGCCCTTGAGTACGCGAGGACAGTTACTGGAAGGTACCTAGAGTTACCAGTACAGACGAGAGAGAGAGAGAGAGAGAGAGAGAGAGAGAGAGAGAGAGAGAGAGAGAGAGAGAGAGAGAGAGAGAGAGAGAGAGGTAAGACTGCACATCACTATGGATCCAGATGGGGTCTGATCCACCCACTGAAGTGTATTACTTGACGAAATGTCTCTTGTTTTAACTTCCACTTTCCTTGTTTTATGTTCACTGTCCTGTTATGTGTCCTTGTTCTCTAATAACAGACCATAAAAGGAATGAATGGTACACATCTATTCCACGGCAAGAGATATATGTGTACATTTATTATCAATTAACAGACTGCAACAAATATATATATATATATATATATATATATATATATATATATATATATTACGTCTTTACGAAGTAGGATAAAAAAAAAAGTCTAACAGGAAGCAATAAACAGTAAATCCTCAGTGTCACGTGAACAATTGAGAACCTGTGAAAAAAAATGGGAAAAAAGAGGGAAGCCAGTGAGGCTCCTGTTACACACACACACACACACACACACACACACACACACACACACACACACACATACTGACAAATAAAAGCCATCGCGTTTTCTATTTCCTTTGACCTGTGTCTGTCTGTCTGTCTTGCTTTCTGTTCCCCCTTTTGATATTTTCTCCAGCTCTGTTTTGGGTGTCTTTGATATGCTTATTACACAGACACACAGACACACAAAAAAAGAATCATCTCATCCACGCTGGCTGACATTAGACTCATCTCTCTATCTCTCTCTATCTCTCTCTCTCTCTCTCTCTCTCTCTCTCTCTCTCTCTCTCTCTCTCTCTCTCTCTCTCTCTCCCCAATTCCACCGCCTTTATATACACACTGTACACACGAGCGCTTCCCTCCCCTGCCTGGGGTCTTTTCCCCTACGCGTCCACCCCCACACCATCGTCCAGCCCTGGCTAAGCTCCGCATATATCATGCAGAGCCCAGCGTTATTGCCAAATCTTGTGCTGGAAGCCACAGTGTCTCGTTCACCTCTTATTCTCTGTCCTCCACAGCAAGCTTATCACAGGGCTTGTGTGTGTGGGTGTGTGTCTGTGTGGGAGGGTGTCTTGACCCCCCCACACAGCCCTGCAGTACAACGGTACTCCAGGGCCACCGTCTAAGCGTACCGTGTGATGGTACATTTTCCAATGTACCATCGGTACCATATGGTTATTCACTCTCTTGGTCCGTAGTGATGATTTCGCTGAGTTACTCGCGCTAACAGGACTGGCTGACTCGGGGAGGAAGCAAAGATTGAGGAAGTGAGGAATGAGGCGAAGGAAGGGATTGGAAGGGTGATGAATGAGACAGTGTCTGCGCGGGGAGAGATATGAGAGAGAGAGAGAGAGAGAGAGAGAGAGAGAGAGAGAGAGAGAGAGAGAGAGAGAGAGAGAGAGAGAGAGAGCAGGTGGGGAAAAAAAAAGAGAGTGGCCGGAGGGAAGAGAAGAAACAGCAGAAAATAAAAATCAAACGTGTGTAGGTAGAGACGAGGATGAGGACTAAAAGCTGGGAGAGGCATGGGAGGAGAGGCATGGGAGGAGAGGCATGGGAGGAGAGGCATGGGAGGAGAGGCATGGCAGGAGGGGGGGCGGGGTGTGAGTGGCTGGCCCCAACACATACCTCGCCTATCACAATACATTTCCCCCATCCAGCTTCTCTCCCTGATACTCTCTCCCTCGATACTTCTCACCCTGATACTCTCTCTCCCTCGATACCTCTCTCCCTGATACTCTCTCCCTCGATACTTCTCACCCTGATACTCTCTCCCTCGATACTTCTCTCCCTGATACTCTCTCCCTCGATACTTCTCACCCTGATACTCTCTCTCCCTCGATACTTCTCACCCTGATACTCTCTCTCCCTCGATACTTCTCACCCTGATATCCTCCATCAGAACGTGTGGCGTATCCACCTACAACGAGGACGCTTGATGCGCCGCCTCCAACTCCAAAGCAAGCAAGGACGGACGGCCAAAGAGACTTTGTAGGCATCACACTCACCCTCCAAATAATGGACTCGTCCTTCATACATCCACCACCACCACCTCCTCCACCCTCCCTCCCACCCTCCCTCCAAATCCAAGACTGGCCCTTACAAAACTTAGACTCGCCCTCCAAATACCTGCAAACATATCAGACTCACTCTCCGAAACATCAAATCCACTTTATGAATATCCAACTCACCCTACCCCTCACACACACACACACACACACTTACAAAAAACAGCTGAGCGACGCAAATCTATAAAAAGTTTTGCTGTTTACACACTGTAAACCACCAATAAAACACGGCGTCATACAAACCTATGATCAATCGCTCCGAAAAAGAAGAAAAACAAAAAGAGTTTTAACATTTTGACATTTATTCTGTATTTATGCTCACACTGTCTGATCTATACCAAACACTTTTTATTTTCTAAATCCTTATTTGATAAAAAAAAAAATGTTGTAAACTAACGATATTATTCTCATACATCAGTAAAGCAGCGTGTACCAGCTCACTGTACCACCCCGTACAGCTGTACTATTTGACTGTACCACCCCGTACAGCTGTACAAGCTCACTGTACCACCCCACACAGCTGTACAAGCTGACTGTACCACCCCATTACAGCTGTATATCAACTGGGATGTACTACTCCTCCTGTCTTATCACACAAGACTGTAAAACGCCTCCTGTCTCTTCTGTCGTTTCATTAGCAATGGGATCAGGTCAAAGGTTAAGGTCATCACGTCCCAGGCGTGCTCAAGAGGTAACACAACTGTGGCCTCTTCATAGGAGTGTTCTTGGAACAACGCCGAACAACAAAAGAGAAAAAAAGAAGAAGAAAACGGAGCGTGTGAATACACTTACATAAAAAAAAATGAAGCATATGAATAAATTTATATAGAAAATGAAACATATAAAAACGGGTATGTATGAATACGTTTTGTGAAAGAAAAAAAGGTTACTGAATTTATATTATCGACCAGGATACAACTCTTTAAACACAATAAACTAGGGTGGGGGGGGGGGACGTTGGGAGAGAGGGGGGGGGGGGGGGGGGAGTAAATTGCATCCCTTAACTACCACAAAGCAGAGAGATAGAGTAGTTAGCGTTTACCCACAATCCCCCCGTGTGCAAGACGTAACGACCCTTAAGCACGAAGGTACGACCCTTGAGAAATACAGTACGACCCTTGAGCATGAAGGCACGACCCTTGAGAAATACAGTACGACCCTTGAGCACGACAGTACGACCCTTGAGCACGAAGGCACGACCCTTGAGAAATACAGTACGACCCTTGAGCACGACAGTACGACCCTTGAGCATGAAGGCACGACCCTTGAGAAATACAGTGCGAGCATTGAGCACGAAGGCACGACCCTTGAGAAATACAGTACCACCCTTGAGCACGACAATATGACCCTTGAGCACGAAGGTACGACCCTTGAGAAATACAGTACCACCCTTGAGCACGACAATACGACCCTTGAGCACGAAGGTACGACCCTTGAGGAATACGGTACGACCCTTGATCACAACAGGACGACCCTTGAGCACGAAGGTACAGTAGATCTCGAGCACGACCCTTGAGCATGAAGGTGTTGCCTTTGAGATTGACCCTTACAAGTCAAGTCGTAGGTCAGACCACTGTACCCAAGGGTCGTGCAGTGGTGAACACACACACACACACACACACACACACACACATAAACAAGAAAAAGCAAACATGAACTTCTTAAACAGTCGTAAACAAGAGAGGATGGGCAATCTGCAGTCTTTACCCAATCGTAAACAAGACAGAACGGCCTTCGTGCAGTACATAAACAAAGTGTTGTCTGCAGGCAGTAATCCTGCATTATCCCGTCCCCCTGATGCACAAGCGACCATCATCCCTGACGCTGCAAACAATATTTTCTACGTCCTGGCTCTTGTCTGCTCCGAGATGTACTGTCATAATGTTACAGCTGTTGTTTTCCTCCCCTACCGAGAGAACAGGTTGAGTGTGGCAGAGACGAAGGTTAGAAAAATGTTCTTTTCAACACGAAGCCATACTATGTTCACTGTTCTTCACAGGGGAGAGAGAGAGAGAGAGAGAGAGAGAGAGAGAGAGAGAGAGAGAGAGAGAGAGAGAGAGAGAGAGAGAGAGAGAGAGAGAAAGTTAATCTCGTTAACGACCTCCTGTTTACTCGTGTGATTAAGGCCAGTGGTGAACTACACCCCAACCCCCCTAGTGAACTACCAACCCCCCCTCCCTCCTCCCTCCCCCGATCACTACTGTATCCAGTGGACGTCACCAACATCAAAACCAGCCTACGCTAATCACGTTCGGCCAACCCTCACCTCCTGTATTACCACGAGCGAAGACGTAATGACGCTCGCATCTAAAATCACTTCTCCACCATCCATAGCCCAGCTCGTACGACTACCATTAATTAATCATCAGCATAAACAAATTATCGTATGATCCAAGCCAATATCATCTTCGAATTATCTAATAATACAACTGTCACATTTCCCATCAGCACACCTGTTATATTTTCTAATTAGCATACCTGTCAAACTCGCACTCCAGCAACATAGTGTTGACACACACACACACACACACACACATACACACACACACACACGCACACACACAGCATACACACACACACACACACACACACACACACACACACACACACACACACACACACACACGAGTCTATTACAGAAAAATGAATTACTTAAAGAGAAAATTAGAAGGTAAATCTGTCACTGTAAGACTTGCTCATGGCGTTTCGATCTATACGTCTGGGTTCAGGAGTTACAGTCGTAACTGTATCACTGGGACGAGCACTCGGCTTCAGGACGCACCACGTCTGTAACGCACTGAACAAAATTTCGAGAAATACTTGAAACGATCGAGTGTCTGTGTTACTAACAGACCAACTTCGCAAAACCCAGGTGAGTGTAAAAGAAAAAAAGAAATACACTATTAGTAACGCCGCTGTACTCCACATAACGTTGTTACATCCCCGACTAACGTTTTCTGCAGCGTAGAAAACGTTCCCAGACTATCACCTTACAGCTCCTGCCAAAGTTAGGGGGGGGGGAGTATAATGCTCAATTTACGCCCGTGTGCCCGTCCGTTATTACCAATTTCAGTACATAAGCAACGAACTTTACACTCTTATAAGACCCGAGCCTCTGATCCTTGTGTGGATGGGTTACTTCTGTCTGTGTACGTTTTCGCAAGCGAGTGTCTCTTGGATCAGGAACCATGTCTTCAGAAAACTAATTTTACTTCTTGTGATCACAAAAGTCCTTCAGACTTCCCCGGAATAAGCCCCCCCAACACACACACCCACACACACACACACACACACACACACAAGTTGAAAACAAATATGCAAGTTGAGGGAGTGTGGCATGGGACTGGTTCCCAGGGATCGACTCCCCGTCAGAGAAAACGCAACCCCCTTTTTTTTTTCTCTCCCCCTTTCAAGGGATACTGCTGAAGTTTGAAGGGGAGGGACGTCAACGCATGCATTGTTATAGTCATGGATTAACAAGGTAGTTTCTCGTAGTACTTTCCTCCATAACAACATCTCAGTGAAGCACAATTCATATTCAAACAACCCCCACTCCCCTCCCTCCTCACAATCCCTACTTCAGCGTCCTCTCCCTCCCTACAATCCCTCTTTTAACAAACTATATAAGCGACCTCCCCGACTCCAACAATCCCTAATTTAGGGACCTCCCCACCTCAACAACCTCCCTCAACCTCCTCCCCCCCAGCACCACGACCTTCTAGAGGACATGATTCCACCCACGCGCGCCCCCCCACACACAACACTCCTCACCTCGCGGGTGGAGAGAGAGAGAGAGAGAGAGAGAGAGAGAGAGAGAGAGAGAGAGAGAGAGAGAGAGAGAGAGAGAGAGAGAGAGAGAGAGAGAGTTGTCAATGTGGGTATACGGCGCTCGACTGTATCAAACCCCCCACTCACCCCAACCCACCCCACCCCACCAACCCACCCCAAAGGAGGACGGGATTTTTCTTGGCGCAGCTTCACTAGGCCGCAGTGCAGGTGCGCCGGGCGTAAGCTGCTTAGAAACAGATATGGAAGACGGGGCTGGCGAGGAGGAGGAGGAGGAGGGTGGAAGGGGGACTGTACGTTAGTAGTAGCACACTCACCACGCTCCTCCCTCACCACACTCCTCCCTCACCACACTCCTCCCCCACCACACTCCTCCCTCACCACACTCCTCCCTCACCACACTCCTCCCCCACCACACTCCTCCCTCACCACACTCCTCCCCCTCGAGCAAGGACTACTGGACGGTAGAACCAGGCGAGGCGCTAGCCTGGAAACACACACACACACACACACACACACACACACACACACACACACACACACACCTCTATAAGGGTCAGTTCGAAGGCCGAGGGCGATCATACACTACGTTCGTGACGCGTCGTTCCCCAAGGGTCGTCGCACACCGTCCGTCGTGCCTAATAGGCACGCAGTGTACAAGACATCAGCAAACAATCTTGAACTGTAGGCCTTGTTGTATATATATAGTACAAGTCTGACTCGAGGCCCGCTGAGCAAACTGCGCCTGGCTCCAGCAACGAACGCCCAACACTCCTGACGAACACTTTCGCTAACGTCTGAGAAGCACACACACACACACACACACACACACACACACACACGAGAGGGTGGCATTACAGCGCGAGACATGCCACCCTGATGGGAGGTTCTTCGCTGTAATGTAGCGGGAATCCTGCTATTTTCAAGCCCCACCCCATGCCATCCACACACCCTGCCTCCGTTGGGGGAAGGCCAGGGCTTAGGGCAATCAGGTCTGCACTCTGGGGAGGGAAGGGGATGGGAGGGGAGCCAGATCCTCCCTCCTCTCTCTCTCTCTCTCTCTCTCTCTCTCTCTCTCTCTCTCTCTCTCTCTCTCTCTCTCTCTCTCTCTCTCTCTCACACACATATACACAGAAACACGCAAAAAGACTCACACACACACCCTTGAGAACATAATACACACACACACACACACACACACACACACACACACACACAGCACATACGTGCATAAGAAACAACACAAACACGCTAGTAATACACGCACGCTCACACACACACAACCGACACATCCCCACAAACGAGCAACGCTATGAACGGCCGAGAATAAACTGGGTGAACGATACGAAATAAAACTGAATCAATGACATTAAAAGACATATTAGGTGAACGGCACGAAACAAACTTGGGTGAACGATATAAAAGAAACTTGGGTGAACGATACGAGGAAAAAAAAATCAAATCTTTGATAAAAACATACAACATACAAGTAATTATCTATCATTGAAATATATATGAAAGAAAATTTAACGGAAAACTACAAATAAATCGCTTTTCAGAGGGATTTAATCACAAGCGCATTATCGTGTAATTACCCACATTTTCACTCACTTATAGCCTAATTAACTGGAGGCATTATGTCATCTAAATACCATTAGAAGTTAATGAACATAACAGCAAACTCTAAATTTGCGACGCATCATAAGCCAGGGCGAGTTGGCATAGGCTCAAACCCACGATGAAGATGTTCCAGCAAGCTGTTGGCACCGGCATATGCCACCAGAAGACTGGGTTTATTATCACATACACACACACACACACACACACACACACACACACACACACACTGGTGATCCACTAGCTGTGGTCGCAGTGGGACGTAACCATCTCCAGGTCATCAAGGGAGACACGGGGGTAATGAGACGCGCGTCAAAAGGAACTTGAGATGTATGTATCACGAGCTTAAGGTCGGGGAGGGAGAGGGAGAGGTGAGGTGTGTACCAAACCACAATGGCCAGGAGAAGGAGCGTAGCGGGAGGGAACACCACGCGTCAACGTAGCAAATACATCAACAAACAGATTGAAAAGACAGGAACCAACCATCCTCCCCCCCACCACACACACACACTCCCTTAGGGAGGCGAAAAATGAAAGAAATCCCTTCCCGCTTCGTAAAGCATGAAGGCATTTTCATCCTGAGGAGTGCTTGTGTGCTTGAGTCTATTGTTCATACAAGGGTGTTGAGACAGCAGCTCCACTCCGCTCCCCAGATATGACTGGGGTGGGGGGGTATAAATCTCCCTCCTCCACCCCCCACGTCAAGTCCCCAGCCACCAGAACCCCAGGAACCCCACTGCCACAACCCCCCTATCCCCCCCAACAACCCCCCAATCCCCCCCCCCCCCTCCACTCCGCCAGCACAAATATGGATCCAACACAGAATGCCTCTCTTGCCAGTCCTTCAAGAGGAATCATTTGCATAATTCTAAACATTTTTCTTTGCGTTATTTTATACTTCATTTATATTGTACGTATGATTAAAGAAAAAAAATTATATATATATATATATTCACTGATTTCACCCAGCAGTATATATACTGATGTTACTCATTCATTTCATATTCATAATCGCTATTCTCCATCGTCTTTCATTTGGATGTACCAAAAATTCAATGCATCTAATTTACAATCATTATCTTTACTCTGAACCTATTTCTTATTAATTTTGAAGGCTTCAGTCTCGAGCAAAACTCCCTCCTCAGAACCAAGCCTTCAAGGGAAACGTAAACCATCGATCTAAATGAGTCTACCAATAACAGGGAACACACAAAAGCAACAAGCACAGACGGGGCGACCCTCAGGCACTTCGATACGACCCTTTAAGCAACGATGGAAGTGACACCCTGGGTGGTTCTTCTTCAGACTTGACCCTTGAAGGGTCAGATCGAAGTCCTACTCCAGCCAGGGTCGTACCGTCGTGTTCTAAGAGGTATATAAGGTTAAGTTCCAGGCTCGCGTGACCTCCCTGAGTCAGTCAGGACCCGTAAAAAAAAAGAAAGAAGAAAAAAAATCTCACTTTCGTGCCTTCGTGTCTCCTTATGAAACACGATAAGTTCCCAAGTGCACTTTCGTGTAATAATCACATCGTCAGGGGAGACACAAGAGAGAAATATAACAGTCAGTTTAATGGCATCGAGAACAAACTACTCTATAGTCTCATCATCTTTAGCAGTTTCCAACACCTTAACCCTTTGGGCAAGAAGGTACGATCCCTCTGCACAATATATGACCCTTTAGCATGACGGGACGACCCTCGAGGACGACAGAATGACCCTCGAGGACGACAGCACGACCCTCGAGAACGATAGCACGATCCTCTAGGACAACGGCACGACCCTCGAGGACGAGGACACGGCCCTCGAGGACGACGGCACGATCCTCTACGACGACGGCGCGACCCTTGAGGACGACGGCACGACCCTCTCGAGGACGACAGTACCACCCTTGAACATGATGGTCCTAACCCACGGGTAAGACGGCCTGGCCTTTGCTACCGAACACCACACCACAGTGCCACACCGTCGCTTCTGCGGCACCACACCTGAGGCATGACCTCCCCTCTGTAAGCCACACCTTACCCACAACACGACCCACTCTCTGCCACGACATTTGAGGCATGTCTCATCATCATTCCACCACCCTCTACCCTAACCTACCACCACCCCTGGCTTACCTGGGGACTTGTCATCATCATTCCACCAACCTCTACCCTAACCTACCACCACCCCTGGCTTACCTGTGGACCTCTCATCATCATTCCACCAACCTCTACCCCAGCCTACCACCACCTCTGGCTTACCTGGGGACCGGTCATCATCATTCCACCACCCTCTACCCCAACCTACCACCACTCCTGGCTTACCTGGGGACCTGTCATCATCATTCCACCAACCTCTACCCCAGCCTACCACCACCACTGGCTTACCTGGGTACCTGTCATCATCATTCCACCACCCTCTACCCCAGCCTACCACCACCCCTGGCTTACCTGGGAACCTCACAGGACCAACCAAGCCTTCATGACGGTCCCTCCCTTCCCCTCAAGCTCACCTGGGAAGGAAAATATAATATCAGGACCAACTTGAACATGACCATTGCGAAGAAGCACAACAAACCCCCCCTGGCTCTTCGGCCTCAGGCCGGGCCAGAGCTTTCCATGCATATTTACTGTAAATATTTACATAGCGATTTTCAGACTACTTTTGGGTTTACAATTCATCAGTAAAAATACAAAGGATTTTCCCGCAACCTTCATCAACAACGCACAGACATATTCGGGAAGATTCTCCTCCACACATACAGGAAACAGAGTCGTCTGGGACGAGGTTAACTACAAAGGTCTGGTTAAACAAGAGTAAATTAGACCTAACGTCTGATCGACACAAGTATCAAAATCTCTGTGAATATCTAGTCTGGTTGTATCTGGGAATATCGCAACACCACGGTCCAATCAGCGCGCTTGTTCCTCCCTCTCTTTCTATCCCTCTGTCACCCACACTGCCATTACTAGCCAACACTGTATCCTCTTCTCTCTCTCTCTCTCTCTCTCTCTCTCTCTCTCTCTCTCTCTCTCTCTCTCTCTCTCTCTCTCTCTGATGCTATGAAGGTCCATTTTATTGTAATTGGATGATGATGTCCTTAAGAGACAGCAGTTGTCTCCTATCTGTTCATCTCCCGGGATGCTGAGGATGTTCTGCCAGCTAGGATTCTCACGGAGGACGTCCTAGGGGTCTATTCAAATCAGATCCCACAAGGTTTTCAACACGCTCAACCAAAAAAAAAAAAAAATGTCTTTCCCCTCAAATCGTTCCTTTGAAAATCTTCGCAGGAAAAATTCACAAATGCCCCAACTTGACACTGAGATTTAGGATTATAAAGGAGAAGTCCACACTGTTAGGGACTCTACTGGAGTCTTTTTGTCTTATCATCCCCCTTGAGGAGAGAGAGAGAGAGAGAGAGAGAGAGAGAGAGAGAGAGAGAGAGAGAGAGAGAGAGAGAGAGAGAGAGAGAGAGAGAGTGGCGGATGATGATTTTTATACGATGACACACGAGCAGTATGTCCAAGGCGCGCTCCTCACCAGCGGGGTAGGTGGGTAGGTAGGTAGGTAGGGTGGGTTGGTGGGTGGGTGAGGTGGTGGGTGGGTGAGGGTAGGGTGGGTGGGTGAGGGTGGGGGGACGACGACGACGACGACGACGATCTCGACCCGTGAGAACTCCGAAGGTTCGTACAAGACACAGCACTCAACGAGGGTCGAACTCTGGAGGCGCCCACGTACGAAAGTTTCCAAAGGCTTCCCCCTTTTTTTCTTCCCTCTCTCTCTCTCTCTCTCTCTCTCTCTCTCTCTCTCTCTCTCTCTCTCTCTCTCTCTCTCTCTCTCCATTACCTTCCGCCGTCACCGATGGGTGGTAGCAGCAGCAGCAGCCCCCACTATACTTCCTCACTCTCAACCCCCCAGGTACTCCAGAACATCATAATCAAAACCTCACATGTCTGACGGACTCGAGGAGACGGGGAGAAGGGTGCTCTTCGTCTTCACCTACTACAGGAAATGACAATATACATGTAATCACACGAAATAAACCGGGTAACTGACGGGGCATTCACCTACCTGAGGAAGAGGAAGAAGAGAGGCACTGAGGCTTCATTAGAGGGAGACAGGAGAGTCTGTGGTCAGACCAGGCACTTCACCAGAATGACTAAGACGAAGGATTAAGACCCCACTGCCGCTCCTTCCCTCTGGGTACTGACTCCCCATTTTCTGATAAACTGCTATAAAGGCACAAGACACAACCACCTGGTCAAAGACTACGAACACTCATTGTGCTTCCGTGCACGACGAGAAAGCGTTTCGAAATACAATCATCTCCAAAGCAGAAACCAGAAACCAAAACGTGATGTTAAAATACTAAAGATTCAAGATATTGTGGACACATCCATTTCTCTAAGAATCTCCCAAGGAAGCTGCTACACAGCTTCAACACTGCTACACAGCTTCAACACACACTGCTACACAGCTTCAACACACACTGCTACACAGCTTCAACACTGCTACACAGCTTCAACACACACAACTACACAGCTTCAACACTGCTACACAGCTTCAACACACACAACTACACAGCTTCAACACACACTGCTACACAGCTTCAACACACACTGCTACACAGCTTCAACACACACTGCTACACAGCTTCAACACACACTGCTACACAGCTTCAACACACACTGCTACACAGCTTCAACACTGCTACACAGCTTCAACACACACTGCTACACAGCTTCAACACACACAACTACACAGCTTCAACACACACAACCACACAGCTTCAACACACATCAAGCTCACACACACTTACACAGCTTCAACAACATGCTACACAGCTTCAACACTGCTACACAGCTTCAACACACACTGCTACACAGCTTCAACACACACTGCTACACAGCTTCAACAACTGCTACACAGCTTCAACACTGCTACACAGCTTCAACACACTGCTACACAGCTTCAAACACACACTCTACACAGCTTCAACACACACGCTACACAGCTTCAACACACACTGCTACACAGCTTCAACACACACTGCTACACAGCTTCAACACACACTGCTACACAGCTTCAACACTGCTACACAGCTTCAACACACACTGCTACACAGCTTCAACACACACTGCTACACAGCTTCAACACACACTGCTACACAGCTTCAACACACACTGCTACACAGCTTCAACACTGCTACACAGCTTCAACACTGCTACACAGCTTCAACACTGCTACACAGCTTCAACACACACTGCTACACAGCTTCAACACACACTGCTACACAGCTTCATCACTGATACACAGCTTCAACACTGCTACACCCCCGACGGTTGTAAACACATTATGAAGGACTTGAAATATATGTTGCAGAGTCTTGCAGTAGCATGAGCAATAGGTGGCAACAAGCCTCTGCCTCCACCACCACCAAACCACACACACACACACACACACACACACCCGGCTCCCTATCTGTTGTCTCCCCGGCAGCAATTTTACATGATGTATAGCCGGGCTAATATTCCCGCTTCTTCCTGGGCGAAGGGGAACTGCCTTGTTTAACATTCTTTCAGGCGGAAGGAACTGCTTAAAATGTCTGGTGTTCGGCGCGCGTACAGACACACACACACACACACACGAGGACGAGCATCCGAGAGATCGCAGGCGAGGAGGCTCACTACGAGATCCCGAGGCCACCATGTCTCGAGAACGGCCTCCATAGGCCTTCGATTTCCCCCCCGGACCTCCCGCAGTATCTTACACCGTACGAGACCGCCGAGGACACACGCAGCGCTCCGGCCTCGCTGGCGACATGCCCTGTCAAAGACACACCCAGAGAACATACTCCCACGAGACCATTACAGAAGAAAAGAAAATCGAACAGAGACATAACAAAATGGAACAAAGACACGGGAAAATTCTAGCCAACCAAAAGAAAGATTAAGAATTATATCTATCTGTCGACGCTGAAGTTCACATTTCTGGGAGCCTAGGGTGGGGGAGAGAGAGAGAGAGAGAGAGAGAGAGAGAGAGAGAGAGAGAGAGAGAGAGAGAGAGAGAGAGAGAGAGAGAGAGAGAGAGGGTCAACCATGGAAAGACCGGAAGAAATTGACCAAAGCACAGGATCCATGTTCAACGGGGTGGGAAGCGGAAGTGACGTCACGCGCCAGTGCTGTATGCATTATTCGTACGGGCTTAAATTGGAAGGCAGGGACGGCATGCTTAGAGAGAAGGGGGACACAGCAGCTGTAAGCCACCACCACCGCCCACAAGGTCTGAGGGAATACAGAGGAAGTGACGAAGATACAGTACAGTACATGAGACAGTCTACGATGGAGGGGGGAGGGGGGGAATTTAAAGGGTCAACAGATGGTGGTTCGGAGGCGAGACACGAGAACTAGAAGGATTTATGAAGGGGTCGTATCTCGTGCGTGTGGTAAATATTGACTTGAAAGAATAATTGAGGAGATAAAGAGGAGGAGGAGGAAAATATAAGCGTGTGTGTGTGTGTGTGTGTGTGTGTGTGTGTGTGTGTGTGTGTGTGTGTGTGTGTAGTAGTCACATGTGAGTGCCATGTGGCCAGTAAGCCTCCCCCGACCTTCATGTAGAGCAATACCTTCATGTATAGAACCCTTCGCTCACGCCCTTCCTGACCCCTTTGAGGTGTTACTCGTCAGTCTGCGTTTTCTAGGTGATTCTCTCTCTCTCTCTCTCGCTGCTCCACCCATGCACAGACATCAAACATTCGCAGGGTGGGCCCTGACACGCCCCACGCCTCACCCCTTCCTCGACCCCTAGCCTGCGTCTCTTTCTTTTCCTACATTGATCATGACACGTGCTTCCCTCCCTTCCCTTCCCTACATGACTGACTACATAAATGTTTAAGATATTCCTCAGTTCTCCTTCATAGCGTCCCTTGTCTGATGCTCTTTCATATCCGCTAATGGCCACACACACACACACACACACACACACACACACACACACACACACATACACACATACACATACATACACAGACCGATTGCCCTGAGCCAATAACAAAAGGGGCGAGCCCGGTAGTGCAGCCGAGCAAATAAACACCATATCTATTCGTAAACAACAACAGTGGTCGGGGAGGTAGCAACAAAAAAAAACACACACCAGAAAGAAAACAGCGCTGAGGTCGCCCACGTCAACGCTCCACCTCCACGTCAACGCCTCCCCTCCTGGCCACTGAGGTCGCCCACGTCAACGCTCCACCTCCACGTCAACGCCTCCCCTCCTGGCCACTGAGGTCGCCCACGTCAACGCTCCACCTCCACGTCAACGCCTCCCCTCCTGGCCACTGAGGTCGTCCACGTCAACGCTCCACCTCCACGTCAACGCCTCCCCTCCTGGCCACTGAGGTCGCCCACGTCAACGCTCCACCTCCACGTCAACGCTCCACCTCCACGGCAACTCCTCCCCTCCTGGCCACTGAGGTCGCCCACGTCAACGCTCCACCTCCACGTCAACGCTCCACCTCCACGGCAACTCCTCCCCTCCTGGCCACTGAGGTCGCCCACGTCAACGCTCCACCTCCACGTCAACGCTCCACCTCCACGTTAACTCCTCCCCTCCTGGCCACTGAGGTCACCCACGTCAACGCTCCACCTCCACGTCAACGCTCCACCTCCACGGCAACTCCTCCCCTCCTGGCCACTGAGGTCGCCCACGTCAACGCTCCACCTCCACGGCAACTCCTCCCCTCCTGGCCACTGAGGTCGCCCACGTCAACGCTCCACCTCCACGTCAACGCTCCACCTCCACGGCAACTCCTCCCTCCCTGGCCAGCGAGTGCCATGCCCGTCGCCATGCACCATCATGGCTGGCCTAGCCTACCATCATGGCGACAGAGTTCCCTCACCCTCTCGCCATGGTAATCACTTTAATTCATGGTGTTAAGGTCTTCTACCATACTGTCTAACACACACACACACACACACACACACACACACACATATGGTATAGCCTATAACCCTCCATCATGGTAGCAAGGGCCACTCCATCATGGTAGCAAGGGCTTCCCCCTCTCCATCATGGTAGGATGGGAACGCTCTCTCAGTCATGGTAGCCAGAGCCACGCCACTATGGTACCATGAGGCCCTTCCATCATGGTGGCAAGAGCCACTCCACCATGGTAGCAAGGGCTTTCTCCCCCTTCTCCATCATGGTTGTAGTGGAACCCCCTCCATCATAACAACACACTCCATCATCACTGTTATCCACACGTCGGTGGCCAGCTCCATCAAGAACATAAAGATGGAATAATAATAATAATACAATAAACACAGATGCCGAGGAAGTCAAGGCAAACGCAGATAGAGGAAGCCAATACGAATACAAATAGAGAATAGACGCAAACGCAGATAGAGGAAGCCAATACGAATACAAATAGAGAATAGACGCAAACGCAGATAGAGGAAGCCAATACGAATACAAATAGAGAATAGACGCAAACACAGATAGAGGAAGCCAATACGAATATAAATAGAGAATAGACGCAAACACAGATAGAGGAAGCCAATACGAATACAAATAGAGAATAGACGCAAACATAGATAGAGGAAGCCAATACGAATACAAATAGAGAAAGGCGGTGATATGAACGAGTGACCAACAGAGTAAAAAAGAGAAAAAAAAAGGAAAGTTGACACATTTAAAGTACCAGGTTGAACCATGTTGACTTCAGGCGCCGCCCCTCGTACCAAGGTGAACCAGGTGAACATAGCTACGACGTCGCCTCTGGCTGAACCTGGTACTTGAAGACTGTGGTGAGAGAGAGAGAGAGAGAGAGAGAGAGAGAGAGAGAGAGAGAGAGAGAGAGAGAGAGAGAGAGAGAGAGAATCTGTGACGAGGTGGCGGCCATCTTGCTCCACCTGGAGAGGGGGGGTGGGGGCCCGCGCACCGGATCATATTTACTCATGGCGGAAGAAATGACATTTGGAGAGTAAGCTGGTCATGGGAAGGTCCCTCACTCCCTCTCTCCCTCCCTCACTCTCTCCTTTCGCACCAACCAACACTATCCCTCAGGCTCGGTGGCAAACAAACTCTCTCTCTCTCTCTCTCTCTCTCTCTCTCTCTCTCTCTCTCTCTCTCTCTCTCTCTCTCTCTCCTCTCTCGTATATATATATATATATATATATATATATATATATATATATATATATAAAGACTCACATACGATTATGACAATATTCCCACACGGATCACGCATAATAATAAACACATACACTTCGTAACAAGAGGTACCATCACCTCTCTATATACATACACAGGTTCCTCCCGCCTTAAGATCAAATCCCTTGTAGATATGATTAAAATCAATAGATACATTGAGAGAGAATCACATCATCCGTTTCGTCAAGACTGAACACTACGACACGTTAGGATAACACGGTCAGGATAAAGTCGTGATAACAATGCTGTTCGAGTCTCCCGCTGAAATGTAAACTAAGGCAGTAAAGGTTAGGTTACCATAGAGACGGTGTTAGGCGAGGTCCCTCCCTGCGAAAAATAAGAATGAGGAGAGAGAAAAAAATAAAGCTATACTCACTTGACCCCCTTTACCTGTGGCTCCTGGGGGAGCGGAGAGTTACAGTCATACTGTAACATACAGTCCCCCAAAGAACAGAGAGAGAGAGAGAGAGAGAGAGAGAGAGAGAGAGAGAGAGAGAGAGAGAGAGAGAGAGAGAGAGAGAGAAGTGTATGTGGGGAAATTGTGCTAAGAGAGTTCATAAACCTGTAGATATTATCTCCAAGGGTCCCTCCAAAACCACATAGTCATCTCCACACCCTCCTCTCTCGTTCTTCCTCCTTCTCTGAACCACATCTCCAAAGGCCATCTCTCCAGGACCAACCCTTACACATTGGAGGTTTCTGAGGACCCCCTCCAAGAGCCCCTCTCTCTCTCTCTCTCTCTCTCTCTCTCTCTCTCTCTCTCTCTCTCTGGACCGCATCTCCAAGGGTCGTCCTTCCCCCTTTGACCATCCTCTCCAAAAGGTCGTCTTCTTCCAGGAAGTTCCCAGCCCTACATCCATCCACAGGACTATCCCCTGACCCAGCTCATCCATCCCTACTATCCAGGCACCGTCCCTCCCTCCCCGGGACGAAAACCCTCCGGTCCGTCCACCCGGCCGTCCAGCCAAGCCACCCTCTCTCCCTCCCTCCCACCCTGGAAGAGGGACGTCTTCAGCTCCCTGGACGCGGTGTGCTGGACCCAATCTCATGATAAGATGTCTCTGGAACCCCTCAAACCCCACCTTTCATCTCGGCCTCGCAGCATCGAATGGCCAAACATAATCTTGGGACAAAAATGAAGAATCGAAAAGCTAAGAGGTGTGGGAGAGAGAGAGAGAGAGAGAGAGAGAGAGAGAGAGAGAGAGAGAGAGAGAGAGAGAGAGAGAGAGAGAGAGAGAGAGAGAGAGAGATGGAAAGGGGACAGAATACACCAGCCACTTATCTAAAATCCCCGACGATGAAAAATTTAAACACTACACCAGTCACTCACATAAAATTCTGAGGTTACTTACATATATATATATTTCATACTATTCGCCATTTCCCGCATTAGCAAGGTAGCGTTAAGAACAGGGGACTGAGCCTTTGAGGGAAATCCTCACTTGGCCCCCTTCTCTATTCCTTCTTCTAGAAAATTAAAAACGAGAAGGGAGGCTTATTTTGCTTTGTCGCTGTCTCCCGCGTTAGCGAGGTAGCGCAAGGAAACAGACGAAAGAATGGCCCAACCCACCCACATACACATGTATATTATATATATATATATATATATATATATATATATATATATATATATATATATATATATACAGAAAAACACGTCGGCCGCCCACCTAAAATTCTGTACAGTTGCCTAAGAAAACTTGGGAGAATTACGCGATGCATTAATGGCTCTTACATTGGCCGGTATTAAATGCGTTGGAAACGACAGCGTGGAGAGGAGAGGGACTCCTGGGGCGGACTGAAATACAATTAGTAGGCACCGAGGGGCCATTTGCACTGCAAGGAAATACTTGGTTGGTCTGCAGCTAGACGAAATTACCCTCCCCCCCACACTCAAATATACACACAGAGCCAACCTTGTCCTCCTCACGGATGTACGAGACGCCACCACCAACATGGCTAAGATGTTAGATGTGACGTAGAGAAAAAGTCCTTCCAGTGCTTTACGTTCAAGGCATCAGATTGCTTGCAAAGTCGACCAAAGAGAGTGTGTGTGTGTGTGTGTGTGTGTGTGTGTGTGTGTGTGTGTGTGTGTGTGTGTGTGTGTGTGTAGTCTGCTCTCGTTGCCACATTTGCTGCACGTGTCCACCTCATAAATTTAAGGAGTGGTCACATGCAGGAGATGTAATTTATTGCTGTCCAACTGTAATGTATACGTCGTGGGGAAGAAACACACTTATCCAGATGAAAATCTGCTTCTGCTTCTCCCAGAATATATATATATATATGTACGTGTGTGTGTGTGTGTGTGTGTGTGTGTGTGTGTGTGTGTGTGTGTGTGTGTGTGTGTAAACTTCAAACCAAATTCGTCGAATCTTGAGATGGCACATCCTGGCCATGACATCCAACGTAGCGGTGCAAGAAAGAGGAACACACTGGTCTAGTGAGAGAGGCCTGGCCATCGTGCCAACAAAGGTCTTCACCTGGTGCTGATGAGGTCAAGTTGGGGGGGTGGTGTGACCCGACTACGCACCTCATACGGGCCGGCAACACTGTCGGTGGTACGTCCACTCGCAGATACAGTCGCTGGCCGGCAGCTGTCCTCGGGAACTGTATTTACACACTCGTTATGAACCTACACGAACCCCAGCACCACAGACCCCACCCTTCTCAGCGTCTACCAACCCAACCCACCCTCGCGGAAGTTTCTCCCCTTTTTGCAACAGTGACGACAGATTATCCACACACACACACACACACACACACACAAAAATAAGCATCAGTCGGACAAAGATTCAAGCTGGCGAGCCTTATGGCCCGCGACGGAAGCTGTGGACGACCACCAACCACAACAGCGACAGCAAAAGGGCGGCAGCAGCAGCCCAGCACCAGGCCAGCCCAACCCCTGGGGAGGAGGAGATACAAGACCTCCTGGTCCTCCATACGTCTACTTTAAGGCCCGCCGCTCAAAACTGTGGGCCCCCGTCCGCTCCAGCAGATGGTTAAAGTTCACAGAGAACTCTACCAGGTTAGTCTACTTTATCTACTTGGGGCGCTGACTGGTACTACTGATCTACTTTATCTACTTGGAGCGCTGACAAATACTGAACTACTTTATCTACATGGGGAGCTGACGCGTACTTCTAATCCACTTTATCTACCTGGCAGCTCTGTGTGATTCTACTTGCTCTAACTTTATCTACCAGGTGGGTGTGTCTAGAGCCATCACTGGTAGCGCTACCAGGAAGACCCATGTACATACGGCCGAGACAAATGCCTCTCTTCTAAAGTGTTTTGTTATGGTTTGGGAAACACGCTTATCCACGGAAGCCACGTCGCTCTCTGTGGAGAGTCGAGTAGGGAGAGAGTTGGGGCGTGTGTGTGTGTGTGTGTGTGTGTGTGTGTGTGTGTGTGTGTGTGTGTGTGTGTGTGTGTGTGTGTGATCCTTGCGTTGCGTCTGATTTGCATACATAAATAAAGGTAAAAAAATGAAATGCATAAGTGCGAACTGACTTTTGAGCTTTAAGGATTGCGTGAAAGGACAAGACATCATACTCAAGGGCCGTACACCGTCGCGTTCAAGGGCCGTACACCGTCGCGTTCAGGGGCCATACACCGTCGCGTCTAAGAGCCGTACACCGTCGCGTTCGAGGGACGTACACCGTCGCTTCCAGGGGCCGTGCAACGTCGCATTCAAGGACCGTACACTACCGCTCTCAAGAGTCGCACAGCGTCGCGCTCAAGGGTCGTATATCGTCTTACACAAGAAGATTAAACACGACCCTCCACCTGGCCGAGTCCCTGCCCGTGGCCCCGGGCGTTCAAAAGTAAGCGCGACCCTCCCTCTCTCCCTCCCCAAGAATCAGTTATTCTCCCCGTCAACAGAGCGAACAAACCTCCCCCTCGAGACAACACTCCACTTGAGAGCTGAGGAGCTACTTGACTGAGGAAGTCGAGGGGGCCACACGTCTGCCGCAGTGTGATACCCGCCCAAGAACAATACGAGCAACACAAGTCCTGAGGAAGAGAGGAGAGAAATGGACATCTGCGTCAGCTACCGAAAGTCTTAATCGGGTCCTCCTCGACCCCCGGAGCGTGACGGTATGCGACCCCTGAATAAGACCCTTGAGCACGACGGTACGACCCTTAAGCACGACGGTGCGACACTTGAGCACGACGGTACGACCCTTAAGCACGACGGTGCGACACTTAAGCACGACGGTACGACCCTTAAGCACGACGGTGCGACACTTGAGCACGTCGGCACGACCCTTAAGCACGACGGTGCGACACTTGAGCACGACGGTGCGACACTTGAGCACGACGGTACGACCATTAAGCACGACGGTGCGACACTTGAGCACGACGGTACGACCCTTAAGCACGACGGTGCGACACTTAAGCACGACGGTACGACCCTTAAGCACGCCGGTGCGACACTTGAGCACGACGGTATAACACTTGAACACGACGGTAAGACACATGAGTACGACGGTATAACTTTTGAGCACGTCGGTATGACACTTGAGCACGACGGTATGACACTTGAGCACGATGGTATGACACTTGAGCACGACGGTACGACCCTTGAGCACGACGGTACGACACATGAGCACGACGGTACGACCCTTAAGCACGACGGTATGGCCCTTGAGCACGACGGTACGACCCTTGAGCACGATGGGATGACACATGAGCATGACGGTACGACCCTTGAGCGCGACAGTACAACCCTCGAACACGACAATACGACCCTTGAGCACGACGGCACGACCCTTGAGCACGATAGTAGAGAATCATCCTTGATCAGGCCGGCACGACCCGTGAGCAGGACGGTATATACACGACCCTTCCAACACGACACAATCATCTCCTTGAAGCTCGGGTCACACTGGCAAAAGGCCATCAAAACCCAAAGGGTCGTAACGTCTTACTTCAAGGGTCGTCACGTCTTACTTCAAGGGTCGTACATGGCCGTGCTGAAGAAGTCAACGAACGGGAACTGAACACGGACAGATACACACCCACGGACAAACACGGCCGCCTCGCTCATAGTTATGTAATTAATTCACGTAAACGCTAAGTGATCCGTGGGTCGAGGACAGCGATTGATCACGGAGACCCGGATGTGCGCGGACGATGGGCCCCCCCCCCCCCGCCCCCCTCCACCTTCCTCCCCCCTACAACCGAGGTCAATAAAGAGATAAAGTACACAAAACGCGACTCTTATCGTTTCATTAACGAACGGCGCGATACAAGAAGGTAAAGTGAAGTGGAAAAAAATAAAATGTTAAATGAGCCTAATTTACATGATAATATGCTAATGAGCTGCGTATGGGAATAAAGTGGTTATTTTCTTAATAGGATGATAATAAAGTGCCAGAGATATCTACACCCGGTCCAGCAGGATACAGCAGTGATCATCCGGTTCAGTGACATACAGCAGTGAACTCTCCTGTCCAAGGAGCAACTACACCGACCTTTTCCTTCAGTGATCTACAGTGACGAAATCATCAGCTGGCCTAAAGTGAGCCGCAGCAGTGAACGACGCAACTGAACTCAGAGCAGTGAAGTACCTAGGACAGTGCAGTCTAAGTAGTGAAAGACCTTAAGAGGGTCTGCTATAGCTTAACTTCCCCACAGCAGAGCGTGGCTTAGGGAAAACAACAGTGAAGAGCGGGAAACACTGAGAAACATACACCAGAACACATGGCTACAGGGAGGGAGGGAGGAGGAGGAAGGGGAGATAGGATTGCAGACCTGGCCAACAATTTCCGAGAGAGATGGGTATCATATTCATCTCCCGGAAATAATACTGTGCAGGGGCTGTGCAAGTGTGTGTGTGTGTGTGTGTGTGGCCACCATCACTGCTGCAGGATGCTGTTGTGAGGGGCTGTGGAGTACAGCAGCGGTCTCCACTGTATTGCGTCTGGTGAATGTGTGTGTGTGTGTGTGTGTGTGTGTGTGTGTGTGTGTGTGTGTGTGTGTGTGTGTGTGTGTGTGTTTGTGTGTGTGAAATGGTTCTACACTTTCCTCTAAGAAGACTGTGAAAGCTGTGTTGGAATAACCCTACTAGTGTGACTAAAGATGCTGTGCTGTGCTGAGCAGCGACTGTGTTGCTGGTACTACTGCTGCAGTGGCTGTGTTGCTGTGCCGTGTTGCTGGTACTACTGCTGCAGTGGCTGTGTTGCTGTGCCGTGTTGCTGGTACTGCTTCAGCAGTGGCTGTGTTGCTGTGCCGTGTTGCTGGTACTACTGCTGCAGTGGCTGTGTTGCTGTGCCGGGGGTTGGCAGGGAGACACGTATAACCTTCAGTCCTCACATCCATAACGCCAGGGGGGAGGGGGACGGCGGCACAACAACAACACGAGTCATTACCTGATGTTTGGCCTTATTAAGAGTTGCTCCGCTAACGATGGATGGGCAGTCGTTAAGTGGTAATTACCTCCCCTCGCCTACTACAGCATAATGGCAGGGCATTTGTCCCTCTAGTGGACTCTCCCCACACACACACACACACTCGCGCTCACACTCTCTCCCCAGTCTGGTGAGGAGGGAGTTAGCTTCTTAACTCCTCCCCACTCGAGGGAGTTGCGTCGTGTGGTCATGCAGTAGGTACAGTCTCTGGTTCCTTCTTCATTCCTCTAACCATTTTCGATAGCGATCGCTTATTACCTTTCTCCCCTACTCACCTCCTCCAATAGGACCATCTCCTTCTATTTTTCCATCTATAATCCCTCCATCTACACCATCCCTTCTCTCCTTCAGCCCTCAAAGTCCTCCCTCACCGGGGGTTAAACAACATGACATTAATCATAGATAAATACTTCGAGACAAGTGATTTGATCACACGTTCCCACAGTGGATGAGGATATCATCCTAGGCCCCCCACACACGAACGTCCCCAGCAGACGTTTGTGACCGTGGATCCGGATATGACAAGTCGCCCCCCTTCTTTTACCGTCTTCCCAGGCCGACACCGTGACGTAAGACAGAGTGACGAGCGGAGACGCAAAACGTCACATATCATTGGCGCCCCACCACAAAAAAAAAAAAATACCACAGTCGCCATATAAATTCAGGGAGGAAAATATCTAAATATTATTTTCAATGGAGAGAGAAAAAAGAGAGAGAGAAATTGTGGCTTTTTTTTTATATTTTCCCGTAACGCAGCCAAGACAGAGCCACAGAAGGTGACGTAAACATAAATCAGACGTGAGAGAGAGAGAGAGAGAGAGAGAGAGAGAGAGAGAGAGAGAGAGAGAGAGAGAGAGAGAGAGAGAGAGAGAGAGAGAGAGTCAGTCTACTCTCCAGTACCTACGTCTTTTTTCCTAAAAAAAAAAGAGAGAGAGGGGCAGAACTAACGCGTAGCGCTTCACGCAGGAAAGTCTATGGGGGGGTTATACAAAGGGGTGAGGCGCACAAAGACAAGATACAGCTACCTGGGCCGAAGGAGTGACACTGAGAGAGGGAGAGAGAGAAGAGAGAGAGAGAGAGAGAGAGAGAGAGAGAGAGAGAGAGAGAGAGAGAGAGAGAGAGAGAGAGAGAGAGAGAGAGAGACCCCCCCATGTAATGGGGTCCTCGCTTTACCAAGGTAACGTTGTAATGCCTCGAGAGCTTCTAACTTCCCCATAATCTTATTTCACGGCCGATAATTCTGAGCCTGACCCGACCCTGCGAGGCGGAGGCGGAGGAGGAGGTGGAGGAAGGTGCCGTCCCGCTCACCATCTACTGCGACCAGCCACCTCAACGAAGAGACTCGCCATGAACGATACGAACGTACGAACGTACGAACGTACGTGCGAACGTGCAACTCAACAAATACAATCCTGGATATTTTTTTTTTGTCTCCTTTTTTTTCCGTTATCTATCACCCTACTAATGTTGTCTGAAGGATCCGTTGTTATATGTATAAAAATACATCACCGCACATGTAATAAACCAGACAAACTGTTATTATCTTACCATGCTAACGAAGGGACTACGTGGAGAAACTCCTGTTATCTATCTATCTATCAGCCAACGAGAATACTCGACACAGGATGTGTTGTTTACAATCTGTCAAGACGACAGAGAGACACTATCTACCAAACGTTGTCGGTGTCCTTCACTGTAGTAGAGTAGGTATGACTTCATGTCAACACTCCTGCTGGTCCATCCACACCCTCACTACCCCAGGCGAGGGAGGGGGGTGGGGCCGCCTGTGTCCCAGACGAGAAGTATGGTCAAGACATTATGAAAAAAACAAACAGATATCAACTATGAGGAACAGACGATGTTTCTGTTTTGAAATCGTATCTATATATGGTTACATAAACACGAGTGTAATTATCTATGTCTGTCTATTTGTGGCGTGTGGGGAGAGAGAGGGGTAAACCTCTGAATTTATGAAGGGGGAGGGATCTCCCACGTCTTATAATCATACGTTAAGTCACTACCAATTTGTATAGTACGGAGAGGAAGTTCTACACCCGTGTGGCGGGCCCATATCTCTCTATAAAACCTTCGCTTCCCATCACGAAACTTTTCCCTTACGTCTGGCAGACAGGAGGAGGAGGCAAGGCTAAGTAAGCGTCAGGTTAACGATACACCTTCCTCCATGAACACCAAAATTCCCTCCTCCTCCCTCCCTACCCCACGCCAGAGAAAAACTCTAAAAGGAGAATAAAGTCTATAAAAGTCAAAATCCTTGATGGATGGCCGAGGCGAGAGGGGATAGCCCATTTACGGGTATATACAACACTTCCCCCGGAGCTACACAGCAGGACGCAGGGCAGAGAAGAGGCCGGGGGAGGGGGAGAAAGGAGCGATGAATTATCCTGCCAGAGACAAAGGGCGTCGTAAAAGAGACACACACACACACACAGAGGCGCCTCCTTGAACCAGCTGCGGGGGAAAGCGTTCATCCTGCCACCCAACAACAACAACAACAACAACAATAACTCACAAATTACTCACAACAGGAAACGCTAACCCTCTCTCTCTCTCTCTCTCTCTCTCTCTCTCTCTCTCTCTCTCTCTCTCTCTCTCTCTCTCTCTCTCTCTCTCTCTCAGGAGGGAGGAAGGGGGTGGTTTCTCCTCCCCTTAAGTCATCAGACGTACACACACGTTTCAAGGGCGACGTCGGACCCCCAGCATGTGTTCCAAGGTTCACGGTTGCAGCCGAGCTTGAGCTGGAAGCTTTGATCGTAACCCAGCTTAAGTTCGAAGCATTATGCAGCATCTCCGTGTTCAGAAGAACATACAGGATCCAACCCCGTGTTCAGAAGGACATGTAGGATCCAACTCCGTGTTCAGAAGAACATACAGGATCCAACCCTGTGTTCAGAAGAACATACAGGATCCAACCCCGTGTTCAGAAGAAAATACAGGATCCAACCCCGTGTTCAGAAGGACATGTAGGATCCAACTCCGTGTTCAGAAGAACATACAGGATCCAACCCTGTGTTCAGAAGAACATACAGGATCCAACCCTGTGTTCAGAAGAAAATACAGGATCCAAACCCCGTGTTCAGAAGAACACACAGGATCCAACCCCGTGTTCAGAAGAAAATACAGGATCCAACCCCGTGTTCTTGGATAGGTGGTTCGGGAATGCATTCTCTAGACCTCGGTAAAAGGACATGGGAAAGCCAGATAACAGATGGCCTGATGTTGTATAACAATGTTATCGGTTACATGAAGAACAGCTACGGATCCTACATTCACAACCTCTGTAGACGAAGATAGGAGAGTGAGGTTCCTCCACCCCCACCCACCACTGTAGTTGGGGGAGAGGAAGGTACAGCAAAAGGGGTCCCTCCCCACCCACCATTTCAGATGAGGAGAGGACAATACAGCAAGGCCATTCTGGTACAATAACGTATCTGAATTCCGGCCTTGGCTTATGGTTTCATTGTGCGGAATATGTCCTTTTTTTTTTCCGCCCCCGCCTGAGGGGGTTTTTCCGGTCACTTGTTAAGATAATGGCTTCCAAGTCTTCATTTTCTGGTAATTTTCATCCTGCTCTTTATGGTCCTCTCCCTCGACATGGTGTTCCGTCCTTGGTCCTTAAGGCACTCGTGTTTCTAACTCTCTCCTCCCTGTGACCCTGATTCGACAGCAAATTTATCATATATATATATATATATATATATATATATATATATATATATATATATATATATATATATATATATATATATATATAAGTGCGTGGGTGTGTGTGTGTGTGTTAAAATCTTCAGTCACGGACAGAGGTCTACATCAAGGCCAGGCCTTGAGTGAAAACATGAAAAGAGTTAATGAGATGAAGAAATACGAGGAGGAGAAATGTTTAAAAGTTTTGGAAGAAGTGTAAGAAAAATAAAAAGTTGGGATAAGTCATAGTTGTAAGTCGTGGTTGTTAGGAGAGACACGAGGAAGGTAAAGAGTTGCCACAGCCTTGAGGTACGGGGAATGAAACAGAGTTGCCACAGCCTTGAGGTACGGGGGAATGAAACAGAGTTGCCACAGCCTTGAGGTACGGGGGAATGAAACAGAGTTGCCACAGCCTTGAGGTACGGGGGATGAAACAAGAGTTGCCAAGCCTGAGGAACAGAGGGAATGACCACAGCCTTGAGGTACGGGGGAATGAAACAGAGTTGCCACAGCCTTGAGGTACGGGGAATGAAACAAGAGTTGCCACAGCCTTGAGGTACGGGGGAATGAAACAAGAGTTGCCACAGCCTTGAGGTACGGGGGAATGAAACACAGTTTCCAAAGGACCGTCCACCTCAAGGAATCATCCAGCGCGGAGGCTATAACCCAGTATGACGTGGTCAAGGTAATGTCGGGGACACGTAAACAGCCAGCTAACGGAAGGAGAAATTAAAGTAATACAGTTAAGTAGAGCTGAACCAGCGGTACATCTATGGGGCAAGTGGGTCATGTTGTGAGGTCAGGCTGGGAAAGGGAGACATGGTAAGCTGGACTGCTGCTTTAAGACCCCGTCTCACATATATATGTGTGTATATATGTAAAGCCACAACCTCACCAGGAGGGAGTAACGCTCCACATAATGAACGAACGAATTCTTGACGTAACTAGAACAACTGTTCAGAAATTGAGGGCTCGATTCCACTCCCGGCGCGCCTCGAAGTAGAGCCCGGGTCCCCAGAAAGGCGAGCGGCCGGAGTTCCACTGAGCCAACAATGAGATAGTAGACACACACACACACACACACACACACACACACACACACACACACACACATATATATGTAGCGAACTTCTCCAATACTTATCCGCAAGACAAGAACTTCTCCATCTGTGTCCCCGAACTACAAGACTTCCAAAATATCTGCCACAAGAGGCAAGAAACTTTCCAAAATACTCGCGCTAAAGCCACCCTACTGACTGTTCTGTCCCTCCCCTGAGAACGAGGCGCCACAGTACTCAATGCTGCGGTATGCAACGACCTCCACGCCAGCACAGAGGAGGAGGACGACCCACCCCCTCACTCTCACCCTCACACCCTCCCGTTAGCATCATCCCATCCCATCACAGAACGACCTCCCGGTAGAGGACGACCTCCCACAGCAGCCTACCCCAGCAGAGGACGACCTCCCACAGCAACCTCATCCCAGCAGAGGACGACCTCCCACAGCAACCTCATCCCAGCAGAGGACGACCTCCCACAGCAACCTCATCTCAGCAGAGGACGCCCTCCCGTAGCAACCTCATCCCAGTAGAGGAAGACCTCCCGCTGTATCCCATCCCGTCCCATCCGGTCCCGAACATTATAAAACCATGAACATCACCGACCCAACACCCAGGCCAGCTAACACAGGGAAGCAACAAGCTGCGAAAAGAATTAAGAAAATCAATAGATAAATTTGCAGAAAAAATTATTTGCATTCCATCACATCTGTCTCATTAAGCACTCCTCAGTCACAACACCTATATGCAAATATATGCAAATATATGCAATAACGGGGCAAAAAAAATCTAAAATCAAATCTATTATCTTCATAGACGTGAGTATGATCTTTCAACCATGTATTACGACTCTTCAGTCGACATGTCGACATGTATGTGTCTACGTCAACACGACACACAGACACACGCAAATGGTGAAGGGGTAACGTCCCGCTTATACCGTGGGTAGTGGCTTATACCGTGGGTAGTGGCTTATACTGTGGGTAGTGGCTTATACCGTGGGTAGTGGCTTATACCGTGGGTAGTGGCTTGTACCGTGGGTAGTGGCTTATACTGTGGGTAGTGGCCTATACCGTGGGTAGTGGCTTATACTGTGGGTAGTGGCTTATACCGTGGGTAGTGGCTTATACCGTGGGTAGTGGCTTATACCGTGGGTAGTGGCTTATACCGTGGGTAGTGGCTTATACCGTGGGTAGTGGCTTATACCGTGGGTAGTGGCTTATACCGTGGGTAGTGGCTTATACCGTGGGTAGTGGCTTATACCGTGGGTAGTGGCTTATACCGTGGGTAGTGGCTTATACCGTGGGTAGTGGCTTATACCGTGGGTAGTGGCTTATACCGTGGGTAGTGGCTTATACCGTGGGTAGTGGCTTATACCGTGGGTAGTGGCTTATACCGTGGGTAGTGGCTTATACCGTGGGTAGTGGCTTATACCGTGGGTAGTGGCTTATACCGTGGGTAGTGGCTTATACCGTGGGTAGTGGCTTATACCGTGGGTAGTGGCTTATACCGTGGGTAGTGGCTTATACCGTGGGTAGTGGCTTATACCGTGGGTAGTGGCTTATACCGTGGGTAGTGGCTTATACCGTGGGTAGTGGCTTATACCGTGGGTAGTGGCTTATACCGTGGGTAGTGGCTTATACCGTGGGTAGTGGCTTATACCGTGGGTAGTGGCTTATACCGTGGGTAGTGGCTTATACCGTGGGTAGTGGCTTATACCGTGGGTAGTGGCTTATACCGTGGGTAGTGGCTTATACCGTGGGTAGTGGCTTATACCGTGGGTAGTGGCTTATACCGTGGGTAGTGGCTTATACCGTGGGTAGTGGCTTATACCGTGGGTAGTGGCTTATACCGTGGGTAGTGGCTTATACCGTGGGTAGTGGCTTATACCGTGGGTAGTGGCTTATACCGTGGGTAGTGGCTTATACCGTGGGTAGTGGCTTATACCGTGGGTAGTGGCTTATACCGTGGGTAGTGGCTTATACCGTGGGTAGTGGCTTATACCGTGGGTAGTGGCTTATACCGTGGGTAGTGGCTTATACCGTGGGTAGTGGCTTATACCGTGGGTAGTGGCTTATACCGTGGGTAGTGGCTTATACTGTGGGTAGTGGCTTATACTGTGGGTAGTGGCTTATACCGTGGGTAGTGGCTTATACCGTGGGTAGTGGCTTATACCGTGGGTAGTGGCTTATACCGTGGGTAGTGGCTTATACCGTGGGTAGTGGCTTATACCGTGGGTAGTGGCTTATACCGTGGGTAGTGGCTTATACCGTGGGTAGTGGCTTATACCGTGGGTAGTGGCTTATACCGTGGGTAGTGGCTTATACCGTGGGTAGTGGCTTATACCGTGGGTAGTGGCTTATACTGTGGGTAGTGGCTTATACCGTGGGTAGTGGCTTATACCGTGGGTAGTGGCTTATACCGTGGGTAGTGGCTTATACCGTGGGTAGTGGCTTATACCGTGGGTAGTGGCTTATACCGTGGGTAGTGGCTTATACCGTGGGTAGTGGCTTATACCGTGGGTAGTGGCTTATACTGTGGGTAGTGGCTTATACCGTGGGTAGTGGCTTATACCGTGGGTAGTGGCTTATACCGTGGGTAGTGGCTTATACCGTGGGTAGTGGCTTATACTGTGGGTAGTGGCTTATACCGTGGGTAGTGGCTTATACCGTGGGTAGTGGCTTATACCGTGGGTAGTGGCTTATACCGTGGGTAGTGGCTTATACTGTGGGTAGTGGCTTATACCGTGGGTAGTGGCTTATACCGTGGGTAGTGGCTTATACCGTGGGTAGTGGCTTATACCGTGGGTAGTGGCTTATACCGTGGGTAGTGGCTTATACCGTGGGTAGTGGCTTATACCGTGGGTAGTGGCTTATACCGTGGGTAGTGGCTTATACTGTGGGTAGTGGCTTATACCGTGGGTAGTGGCTTATACCGTGGGTAGTGGCTTATACCGTGGGTAGTGGCTTATACCGTGGGTAGTGGCTTATACCGTGGGTAGTGGCTTATACCGTGGGTAGTGGCTTATACCGTGGGTAGTGGCTTATACCGTGGGTAGTGGCTTATACCGTGGGTAGTGGCTTATACCGTGGGTAGTGGCTTATACCGTGGGTAGTGGCTTATACCGTGGGTAGTGGCTTATACCGTGGGTAGTGGCTTATACCGTGGGTAGTGGCTTATACCGTGGGTAGTGGCTTATACCGTGGGTAGTGGCTTATACCGTGGGTAGTGGCTTATACCGTGGGTAGTGGCTTATACCGTGGGTAGTGGCTTATACCGTGGGTAGTGGCTTATACCGTGGGTAGTGGCTTATACCGTGGGTAGTGGCTTATACCGTGGGTAGTGGCTTATACCGTGGGTAGTGGCTTATACCGTGGGTAGTGGCTTATACCGTGGGTAGTGGCTTATACCGTGGGTAGTGGCTTATACCGTGGGTAGTGGCTTATACCGTGGGTAGTGGCTTATACCGTGGGTAGTGGCTTATACCGTGGGTAGTGGCTTATACCGTGGGTAGTGGCTTATACCGTGGGTAGTGGCTTATACCGTGGGTAGTGGCTTATACCGTGGGTAGTGGCTTATACCGTGGGTAGTGGCTTATACCGTGGGTAGTGGCTTATACCGTGGGTAGTGGCTTATACCGTGGGTAGTGGCTTATACCGTGGGTAGTGGCTTATACCGTGGGTAGTGGCTTATACCGTGGGTAGTGGCTTATACCGTGGGTAGTGGCTTATACCGTGGGTAGTGGCTTATACCGTGGGTAGTGGCTTATACCGTGGGTAGTGGCTTATACCGTGGGTAGTGGCTTATACCGTGGGTAGTGGCTTATACCGTGGGTAGTGGCTTATACCGTGGGTAGTGGCTTATACTGTGGGTAGTGGCTTATACCGTGGGTAGTGGCTTATACCGTGGGTAGTGGCTTATACCGTGGGTAGTGGCTTATACCGTGGGTAGTGGCTTATACCGTGGGTAGTGGCTTATACCGTGGGTAGTGGCTTATACCGTGGGTAGTGGCTTATACCGTGGGTAGTGGCTTATACCGTGGGTAGTGGCTTATACCGTGGGTAGTGGCTTATACCGTGGGTAGTGGCTTATACCGTGGGTAGTGGCTTATACCGTGGGTAGTGGCTTATACCGTGGGTAGTGGCTTATACCGTGGGTAGTGGCTTATACCGTGGGTAGTGGCTTATACCGTGGGTAGTGGCTTATACCGTGGGTAGTGGCTTATACCGTGGGTAGTGGCTTATACCGTGGGTAGTGGCTTATACCGTGGGTAGTGGCTTATACCGTGGGTAGTGGCTTATACCGTGGGTAGTGGCTTATACCGTGGGTAGTGGCTTATACCGTGGGTAGTGGCTTATACCGTGGGTAGTGGCTTATACCGTGGGTAGTGGCTTATACCGTGGGTAGTGGCTTATACCGTGGGTAGTGGCTTATACCGTGGGTAGTGGCTTATACCGTGGGTAGTGGCTTATACCGTGGGTAGTGGCTTTATACCCACGTTCTTCCTTTCCAACTCGGTCTGTTCTGTGCGATATGCACGCTTCGTGCTGGTGAAGGAGGCAGATGCGACCAGGTTCTAAGGAGACAAAGGAGCCCAGGTTCCTACTGGTTAGGGAAGCACAAGGGGTCGGGTTCCTTCTGGTGAGAGAGGCGCAGGGGGCCGGGTTCCTCCTGGTGAGGGAGGCCCAGAGGGCCCAGGTTCCTCCTGCTGAGGGAGGCGCAGGGGGCCGGGTTCCTCCTGCTGAGGGAGGCGCAGGGGGTAGGATTCCTCCTGGTGAGGGAGGCACAGAGGGCCGGGTTCCTCCTGGTGAGGGAGGCACAGAGGGCCGGGTTCCTCCTAGTGAGGGAGGCGCAGAGGGCCGGGTTCCTCTGGTGGGGGAGGCACAGAGGGCCGGGTTCCTCCTAGTGAGGGAGGCGCAGGGGGCCCAGGTTCCTCCTGGTTGGTGGGGAGGGAGTCAGAAGAGCCAGACTAGGTTCCTCCTAGCGAGGAAGGCACAGCGAGGGACTCGCTCATAAAGTTGCCGTCCGACTCTGGACGGAATGCTCTATACTTCACACCTCGCGATTTCATGGCGTTCTTTCTCCCTTCCCTCGCCACGCCGGAGGTTTATTCTCCTATCTCCCGTTGCCTCCCACATCCGCAAGGATCGTCATAATCATCTCTCTCTCTCTCTCTCTCTCTCTCTCTCTCTCTCTCTCTCTCTCTCTCTCTCTAGATCAATATCATCTGCCACATCACTTCCTCATTACCTATTTCTCACGACCTCCTAAAAATCGGTTCGAACATAATCCAGCCCTGGAACATGGACGATGCCTGCAATGAAGTAAAACCTGTCTGGTCCACAACGCCAGCCATGGCTGGCTACAATAAAATATTTGCCTCAACTTCCACTTCGGCTCACTCTGCAACTACGGACCCAATCCATGCTCCTCCCAATCCCATTCACTCTATGTCCCAATCGTTTGAGTCTCCTAGTTGCCATTCCCTCTCTAAGCACTCCACCACATCCCTATCATTCTGAAGTCTCTAATCCTTGCTTAGCGGATGACAATCCTTATCCATTCCTTACTCCCTACGTCATCCTAGTTTTCACTAGCTCGCAATTTCCTTCCCTCTCTTGGACACACCGGAATCCCAACCCTCGTCTGCCTCCTTCACGCTGTTGCTCCTCGAAAGACACTAGACCTCGCTGCTCCCGACCCTAAAAGACAACCCTCTCTCTTTATGGCATCTGTATCTCCCTCACTCAACACTACGCCTCGTGTGTGTGTGTGTGTGTGTGTGTGTGTGTGTGTGTGCGGTGTCCTCCTCCTCCTCCTCCTCCTCCTCCTCCTCCTCCTCTTCTTCCTCCATCAATCCTGAAAGTTCCATTTCCTCAACTCTCAGCTCCTCTTAAAGTCGTCGAAGTCCTCCTTCACTTACAGGGTTACACATGGGGAAGGCCGCCTCCCGAACTCTCGTGTGCGCACGACGACATTCACACTCACCAGAGGCGAACATAATACCATCGACAACCAACCCCGGGCCGTTCATCATGAATCGGAAATGTAATCAAACTCCGGCTGAGGAGTTTTCTTCTCCATGTCCATCCAAGATGTAAGATCAACCTAGTCCTCATTCACCATCCAAGGAGCATTTGTTTTTTTTTCCATTTGACGAAGGAATTCTGGCCATAGTGAATTGCTACACATACTCACCTCAGCCCACTGGTACGACGACACGTATTGCATCATACGAACGCAAACAGCCCTCATGCCAAACGAGGAGGAGGACATCTAAACTACAGCTCGAGTGGACTATATAACTCCGGACCAAACGATGGCATTTCCCCCTCAGCAAACAAGCTAAAGGAACGTACAAGTTAAACAAGACAGACGAACACACGAGGAGATAAGGTATGTATATAGAAGAAAAAAACAAAAAAGAGGACGATCATAAACAATCCTTTAATCAGATCAGAGCTTGTAGATTCTACATCTTCCGGCGTATATGATCTCCAATTCGATTTCCCCGATGACTATAGCTTCCCCCTCCCCATGATGGAAGAGCCTCTCGTTCCAGATGAAGGCCATGGGTATAAATTGCAAATGGACTTCGACTGAAATATGAAGATAGAGTTCATATCAATACTTAGGGCGGGGGAGGAAAGGTGCAAGGTGTTGAGGGGAAATAATAGCGGGAGTGGTAGGTATTTCTCTGCCGAAACTATCGCTAGGGAATTATGGTAAGCGCCAATCGTACAACCTCAGGCTGGAGATGGTACTTGGAGCAGCAAATGATGCGTGCTGTGCCGCCTCCTGTGTTGGCAAGGGCAGGCCTGGGTATAGTGTATGAAGGGGGGCGCCTGCCTGGTGTGTGGAGTGGGTCCGGTGTGTGGAGGGGGCATGGTGAGTGGTGGAGGCCTGGTGCATGGAGGGAACCTGGTATGTGGATGGAGCCTGGTGTGTGGAGGGGAAACCTTGTGTATGAAGGGAGCCCTGATGTGTGGAGGGGGTCTTATGTCTCCATCGAGTTACATGTGCAGACGGAGCCTATATGTAATATGATCCAGAAACTGAATAAAGTCTTTCATCATCTATTCATGTATCCCTACACATTCATCTATTCTCCTATGTGTACATGTGATCCACTTAATCCCTTGTTTACACATAATTAATCCCTTCTTCGTCCTTGTTTAGAACAACGTAATCCATCCTCCGTCTTTGTTTACATCAGTTGAATGACTTCCTCACCCTTCACTTATTATGACCCCCCCCCCTCCGCCGTCATCTTTCTCCATCACAACACACGTCACACTTTCCCACCTTCCTCATTTGTCCACGGCTATACTGCCCCTCCCATGACTCTCTCTCTCTCTCTCTCTCTCTCTCTCTCTCTCTCTCTCTCTCTCTCTCTCTCTCTCCATATTCCCAATGCATCTCTCTCCCCGTACCCAATCACCCTAGACATACACCACCCTCCTCTGCTTCCCCCTCCTCTCCTCCCAACAACCTCTCTCTCTCTCTCTCTCTCTCTCTCTCTCTCTCTCTCTCTCTCTCTCTCTCTCTCTCTCTCCCTCTCCCTACCCAGTGGCAGACCAATCTCCCGCCCTGGCCAGCTCCCCACATGAATGATAAAATGCAAATATGATTACGTCCTCGTAGTTTCTGAACCCCCAGGCGTCGGCCCCACCAGTTATATTTCCCCCCACCCTGATTGTCACACCACTTTATTCTCTCACGGCCTCCATGCCGAGAATCCCATTTGAAAATAGAATTTGCCAGGGATTAAATTACTTTACCTTTCCGTCGGAGTCTATTGTCTGTCACCCTGGAAGGGGGCATGGGAAAAAAAAAGAGAGAGGAGGAGAGCCACCGAGCCAACCCTGCTGCTGATCCACTGTATTGGCCTCCTCCTCCTCCTCCTCCTCCTGACGCTCTTCTGTATCGATATTCTTTCGCCTCCGTCCTGGACACGGCATAAAAGTGACGCAATAGCTCCATGCTTGCACGGTAAAGCCATTGTGGGGGTCCAATTTTTATCTGGGCAACGGCCAGTTTTTTGTTACTGGAGGAGGAGGAGGAGGAGGAGGAGGAGGAGGAGGAGGAGGAGGAGGAGGAGGAGGGTAGGTAGGGAGGGCACTGAAAAGGGAAGGGGAGAGGGGAGGAGGAGCAGGAAGGGGAGAGAGGAGGAGGAGGAGAGGAGAAGAAGGGGAGAACTTGTCCAGGGAAGGAATATATATATATGGCACGGGGTCCACACCTCCCCCGCGCCTCTCTCAAAACGTTTGTAGACACGTTTCCCGGCGCCCCACCGGGCATCACAGGTGACAACAACAGCCACTGCAAAGAGAACAACTTTTTAACTTTCCTCTTCCCAATACAGAGAACAAGCTTTTTTTGCTTTCTTCTGCGTCAAGTAGGAGGAGGATGAGGGAAGACGACGACTTGAACTTTTCACCTGTAACACCGAATTTCTGCCTTCTCTCTCTCTCTCTCTCTCTCTCTCTCTCTCTCTCTCTCTCTGTATCAGAGAGGACGTTTTACTGTTGTTTTCGTTATGCAGGCCAAGAATGTGTGGCATTCTTTGACGTAAAGTTCTAGCGATAAACGACACGAGAGCTGGAAACCATACGTAATGGTGTTCATGTGACTCTAATCACTGCAAACAACCACTAAACCAACTCAGCATGTAGCCATAACATCAGAACAGACACTAGACCAAACTCTACATGTACTTCTCTAACACTGAAGCAGTCACTATCCCAACTCTACACGTGCTTCTTAACACTTTGAACAATCATTAACTCAAAACTCTACATGTACTTCTCTAACACTGAAGCAGTCACTATCCCAACTCTACACGTGCCTCTAACACTTTGAACAATCATTAAGTCAAAACTACATCCACGAAGAACAGCTTTTAAACCATATTCCCCTGGGGGGGTGGGGGGCGGGCGAAGAGCCTCCGGAGAGGGAGGACGTACGTTCTGTAATGCAAACAGATGTGTCCGCGTCCCAATAACAGACCAAGATGTGACATTTTACTCTCCACGGGATCAGGAGTCGGGGTTCCTCCTCATCCCGCGCTGCGCCCCCCCCCCCCCCCCCCCCCAGTGTGATAAACCCTCACATCCATCTCCTTCCGTCGGCGGCGCGTCGTCCCCCTCTTTGGCGGTCAAGGAAGGAGGTCTGAACGCAAGGTGAGGGTGACACCAGCTCTCTCTCTCTCTCTCTCTCTCTCTCTCTCTCTCTCTCTCTCTCTCTCTCTCTCTCTCTATCACTGGCTCGCTTCACGTGCTCATTGTGATCCCCGAAGGCTCATGGGAAAGCCCCTTGCGGTATTCTGAGTGGCTAAGATGGATTTTGTTTGCGCTTAATCCTGAGTGGCGAAGAGGGACACTGTGGTCCTGGTGGGCTTAATATCAAGGTATGGTTAAGTGGTTATAGGATACCAGAGGCTGTAGGCCAACAGTCTCATTCTGATTGGCTGAGGGGAGGGGAGGGGGGTGGGGAACGACCAGTTTACTGAGTGGTTTCCTGATTGTGAACGACACACAAAATAACCCGAAGGAACGCCGCTTTTGGTCGAGAATACTGCGACCTGTTCACACATACGTAAACCGACGAAAATCATAGGTTTATTTTACGAGGTCAGAAAAAAACGACTTCAGTAAATATTCCAATGTAAAAAAATATATATACATATATATACATACATTCTCCCCTATCCCCTGAGGATAGGGGAGAAAGAATACTTCCCACGTATTCCCTGCGTGTCGTAGAAGGCGACTAAAAGGGGAGGGAGCGGGGGGCTGGAAATCCTCCCCTCTTGTTTTTTTTCTTTTTTTTAATTTTCCAAAAGAAGGCACAGAGAAGGGGGCCAGGTGATGATATTCCCTCAGAGGCCCAGTCCTCTGTTCTTAACGCTACCTTGCTAATGCGGGAAATGGCGAATAATTTGAAAGAAAGAAGAAAATATATACATACATACAAACTGTATCCACGAGCTGCTGTATCCACATTTCGTAATTTCCCCAATCGTTACGGAGGGTATTGTACACAGGCAACCCTACCGTATCAGAAGCGAAACAACGCATCGAAAATACAACCATGTACACCTGCAGGTTACCGGGGTATTGCCAGTAAAAGAGGCGACAAACATGGGTCAGAATGGGCCACTTCTGCTACACTGTGCACTGCAACGATCAAGAAATATAGTGGCGGACGTTACACACACACACACTCTGAGGTATCGTGCACACACACACACACTCTGAGGTATCGTGCACACACACACACTCTGAGGTATCGTGCACACACACACACACACACACCAGGAACCTGCATCGCCAAAGTAATATATTACCATACGTGGTGACTCCCCTCTGAGGGATATTCCCTACATGTGTGAGGACGCCTTAAGGACATGTCCCTATATGTGTGTGTGAACACTCCCTTAGGGGCTTCACCTTGTATGCGTTTTAAGCTTTATCCCTTAAGGGTTTGCTCAAGGGTATGAAGATCGGGAATATATTCGTTCGTCTCCATATGTCCTACAATCATGTATATATCTACTTCAATATCCTCCTCGCCCAACAGGCGGGTATATCAACCCCTGAGACGAGGCAGCAGCAGCAGAAGAAGAAGAACTAGGCGACTGTAAACACACACAAGCAGGAGCCGACACGGGTGTAAAAGGATTAATGAAGAGTAAACATGGTGAAGGAAGGAAGGGGTGTGGAGGACGCGATGCGTTGCTGCTGCTGGTGTAAATGAAGTGCTAACTTGCTTGCTTGCTGCCGAACGCACACTTCATGACCGGATCAGAGTCGCATCCCCTTGCCTCTTCCTTTCATTCGTGTATCTTTGGTTCTCACATCTTGTTTATGACCCACACTAGCCTCCCGATCATACACGTGGGGGTCCTGACCACCTAACACGAGGATGGTAAAATCATTCGCGCGCGGGCTACCGCCCCGCCTTGGGGTCCTCCGCGACCCGGAGTACCACAAATTTCCCGCCCAGTTGGCCACACCATAAGGCTCTATCTGAACCTGTCTCTTCTCTCGAAATCTCTCTGTCTCTCCCCGGTCTGTGTCCGTCTGACTTATACAGCGATAAGCCTCCTCCTCCGTCTTTGTGTCTCTGTGTGTCTGTCTATCCCATCAAAAACAATGTCCAGCTCCTTCCAATGGTATGACATCACTACGCTTCAAGCTAGACTAGCTTTACGTAACACAACGCTAAGCTGTACTTCTGGCTACCCCCCCAAAGCTAATCTGTGAACTTAATTTCTATACATTTCCACAGCTTTCTCCTCTACACTCATCTTATAAAGCTAGACGCACGGTGTGTATGACCCACAAATGAATACAGTGCCTGTGTGACGTAACCTTCATGGTATCAAGCTATGAATGTATATACACCATACAGTTACACCAGACGGGACGAGATACGCAAACATGGGTGGCTCTACGAAATCCCAATACGCTGTGGCATTAATTTGTTTATGTAGGAAAAACTAAAGTGTGAGATAACACCCACATTACACAGGGAAAAGTCAGTATTTGTTAAAAAAAAAGAAAAAGAAAATTAACTCACAGAAGTCTCCATATAGAATTTACAGCTATGTTATGAATGAAGTGAATGATAGATGATGAAGACAGCTGAAAGAAATGATGGAAACCCAGAAGACATTAGCAGTCAGCCCTAGCATTCCTGCCTGGGAGTAAAAGCCAGGGACCCTAGTCCTCTCTCTCTCTCTCTCTCTCTCTCTCTCTCTCTCTCTCTCTCTCTCTCTCTCTCTCTCTCTCTTGTGCCACGCCCCAGCATTCTCTCGTGAGCCGGAGGGAGGGTAGAGGAGGAGGAGGAGGAGGAGGAAGACGAGGACACTCCAAGCGACTGCTTGCGGCACCGACAGCGTATGTGCGCACGTACGCTGGGGGAAGGCAAGGCAGAGCAGAGCAGCGTCGCGTCGTTGGAGCAGAGAGGGAGGGAGGAAGGAGGACGACCACCGCCTGGAGGGTGGAGGACGACCACCGCCAGGGAGGGAGGAGGACGACCACCGCCAGGGAGGGAGGAGGGACGACCACTGCCTCCGTCTGGCCGGCCGGCCTGACTATTGTGTTGTCAGTCTTGACTCCACGTAATGTCGTGTTCAGTCTCAGGTTCTTCTCAGTAAAATGAAATATATACAATCCTCCTCCTCCTCCTCCTCCTCTTCCTCCTCCTCCTCCCCTCGGCCAGGGATGTCGCCCTGTTCCATTCAATAATTTGTCTTTGATATCAACATGACGAGGTCTGACAGGGGTTCGTGCTCTTCAACCTGTATGACTTAGTTGCTCTTGTTCCTTCACGTCTCTTCCAATGTTTCAGTGTGCAAATCACACGATCATTTCCATCCAATTTACATACACCAATCATCTTTTTTTTTCTCTCATTTCCATCCAATTTACATACACCATTCATCTTATTTTTTTCTCTCTCTCTGTCTCACCTGATGCAGTATCCGCCACTTTATGGTGTCTGCCTTCAACCCGGGACCTATATATAAGTAACACAAACCAACCAGACTTACTTCTCCTCTCTCTCTCTCTCTCTCTCTCTCTCTCTCTCTCTCTCTCTCTCTCTCTCTCTCTCTCTCTCTCTCCTGTGTACACAGGAGAAACCCACCTCTCCGTAAGAGCCAGAAGCCTCATCAAACCCACCATACACACAGGATCGTCGCAAAGTCTACACCATGGACGGAGTACGAACACAGGTGAGGCAGGGCTAAAACTCTACTGCTGGTCTGAGAAACTGTGGAAGGTTTGTGAAAGGCGCATTTCCTGAACTGCTACGAAGACTGAATAAAAGAATCTACAGATGGAAATTGGAGACGAAGATCTCAGACACACACACACACACACACACACACACACACACACACACACACACACCACACACACTCAAAAATACCCAGAAGCAGGAACAGGCGAGTATAAAAACAAGAGCACCCACCCAGACACGAGGAGCTGCAGACAGACATGCACTTGACAGGAATAAAATGGACAGAGATGATGAGAAAAAGAGACAGAGCAGAGGAGTGAGTGTTGGCGATGATGTTGGAGGAGGCATTCGACGAGACGCCTGGGGGAGGAGGAACAGACAGGCGCGCAGACGACTCCCTCCCCCAGGACAAGTGGTGATGGTGGTGGCTGTAATGGTAGTGATGGTGGTGGCTGTAATGGTAGTGATGGTGGTGGCTGTAATGGTAGTGATGGTGGTGGCTGGCTGTAATGTTGGCGGTGATGGCGGTGGCGGGTGTGGCTGTAAAAGTGTTGGTGTTGATGGTGCTGTGTGGGTGTAGTGATGGTGATGGTGCTGTGTGGGTGTAGTGATGGTGATGGTGCTGGGTGGTGATGGTGATGGTAGTAGTAGGAGGCTGGGGGTCATACAGAACGACTGATTGTAGGGAGGCTGGGCGACGTAGTGTCACGAAGGACCCGCCCGTCTGTCGTCTGTTTGTTGACATAACGTCAGCTGATCTGCTCAGCCATGATGGACGGGGGCGGGCGGGTGGCTGGAGTGTGTCGCCTGCAGTGTTGAACATCCAGAGTCGCATAAATCTACGAGCGAGGTTAAGTGAGATTGTCACGAGTTCCGTTGATCTTTGACTCGTGTTTTACCTACAATTACATAAGTCAACCCCACATCTTTCAACATTCGTAACCCTCAAACCCTCATCGCTACAGCTTCATCTAACATCACGTAATTAACAACAATGTTCTCATTCTTTCTACGATACATCAATTCTCAAGAATAAAACCTAATCAATTCCCAAAAGCTTGTTCTGATGCGAGGCGTACCACCAGCTCATCATTTACCAAGCATCCAAAAAATTTTGAGGAAATTATCTAAACCAAAATTCGATCATCAAAATTCAACTACATTATCACAAATGGGAAAATATAAAGCTAAAAATAACGCAAAGGGAGGGCCATACGTCCGGTAATCACGCGATCATATATGGACGAGAAGGACTTAAACAAGATCAAATTATTATATTATGGGTTGCAGTTGTAAGCTAACGGCCTGAGTTGGAAGATAAAGCTGTCTAGTTTAATGTTTCCTGCCTTGGGCAACTCCAGGATTCATCGCTAATGAGAATCATGCAATATATTCAACATTTAAAGGCGTGTGTGTGTGTGTGTGTGTGAGAGAGAGAGAGAGAGAGAGAGAGAGAGAGAGAGAGAGAGAGAGAGAGAGAGAGAGAGAGAGAGAGAGAGAGAGAGAGAGAGAGAGGCTGAGGGAGGGAAGCAGGCTAGACTGGAGGGTAATAAAGTTAAGACATATGATGCATGATTATAAAGAAAACACAGCAAGACATGGCATTAGTAAAGAACACAGCAAAACCGACTATATCAAAGGCACTGGTCAGCATTCACGGGGAGGATGTGAGAGAGAGAGAGAGAGAGAGAGAGAGAGAGAGAGAGAGAGAGAGAGAGAGAGAGAGAGAGAGAGAGAGAGAGAGAGAGAAACTTTGCAGGGAAAGAAATGGAAAGAATGAAGCTTAGAGGATTGAACTGGTGACGTAAACTCATAACTACAGAAAAAAAAGGGTTGAAAATTATTGGAACAAAACATAGTGGAAAATGAAGAGAAGAGACAAACAATGACACGAAAATAACAAGAGGAAAGAAAATGGGTCGAAAATAGATTAAAAGAAAAGATAGATAATGAGTCGAAAACTGTGAGAAGGGGGGGGGGGTGGGGAAATGGTTCGAAAATGAGAGGAGGGGAAAAAATAAAAGGTCGAATATGAAGGAAGGAAAGAAAGCAGCAGCCAAACCATCATGGAAGAAAGAGAGAGAAAAAAAGAGAGAGAGAAGTTCCAGGGGGAAAAAAAAAAAACGTGAAACTAAAAATCTTTAGGAATTGTCTATATGAACAAAAATTGAGGTTAATTAAGAGGAAAGTACACTGACACCACAGTATGAAAAATTCTCTAATTACCCGAATAAAAACTAAAAAATTTAAAGAAAGAAAAAACTTCCAGAATTAAAATGGAACAAGAAGGTCAAATAAACTGGGTACGGTTGAAAATCTCTCTCTCTCTCTCTCTCTCTCTCTCTCTCTCTCTCTCTCTCTCTCTCTCTCTCTCTCTCTCCCACACACCTCCCTCTTCCCTGGCCAGAGATGTGTACGTGAGGGTTCCAGCAACACACACACACACACACACACACACACACACACACACACACACACACACACACACACAGGGCGGAAAACGAACGCTGCTTCGTTACGGCTCGACCCAAAGCAGGGGAAACCCTGGAGAATATTCTTTCCCCTCCAATACACTCAAGGGAACCAGACCCACCATCCAGTGGGCGCTCGCCGCGCCATCTACCACTGCTTCATACAAGCACGTGATGTACCGCTGTACACTGGGTCTGTACCTACGTTATGAATGAAGACGCGACCTTGTACGTAGGGGGAGTGCAAGAACTTGATCACCTCTGAGTCACGCAAGGCCACGTATCTTCCAAGCAGCGAATGCATCAGCCATGCAACGCTCCTCAACCACGTTTTCTGCTTCACACAAGGTGAAAACTGACCAAAAAATCTTCCTTCACGAAACCTTTCTCTAAAAGTGCTTTGCATAGAATATCTAAAATAACTAAATCAACACAGGGGGGAACTACACTAAGTGGCTATGCATAACGGTAAAACAGGATAATGTAACATTCATCAAAAATATGTGAAAATACGGCTCAATTCTAAAACGCATGTAGCGAACCTATTTCCCGTTTTCTCTCATCAAGGGCTAACTTAGGGAACTCGGCAGTGGCGGGGACTTTGATATCCATACCTCTGCCCAACAGCTGACGATCAACGTATTATAACAGACTAATGAAGAGATAATGAGATGTAATCATATATGATATTATAAAGGTGATCAAAATGTGTGATGATGAACATGATTACTCGTGATGACTGACGAATACAGTGGTGAAAATGATGACCAAAATACCTACCAATAGATAATGAAAATATATATATATGAACCCATCCCAACCTGTTCCACACAAGGTCCTGCCCTAGGATCCAACACTCCACAGACGCTGAGACAAACACCTTCAATGGGATTCTATTAGGTTACGACCAGGTAAGGAGAGAGAGAGAGAGAGAGAGAGAGAGAGAGAGAGAGAGAGAGAGAGAGAGAGAGAGAGAGAGAGAGGGGGGGGGGGGAAATTAAACAAAAGACATGCACGATTGCTACGGAGGAGGAGGAAGAGGAAGAAGAGGGCTCCAAAAACATACCCTAAAAAAAATCATATGAAAGAAAATAAAGAAGATCTGGACAGATGAATGAGTGAGGAGACAACGAAGCACGGAGAGGGAGGGAGGGAGGCAGGAAGAGAGGGAGGGAGGGAGGGAGAGAGGGAGGGAGGGAGGGAGGCAGGCAGCCAAGCCCAGGAAAAACCTATAATTTCATTCTGCTATACAGAATCCTTAAGCAGCCCCAGTTTTTCCCAGACTTTGGAGGAAGAAAAAAAAAAGAAAGAAAAGAAGTAAGTCGGCGAGAAAGCGAGAAGTAATAGGGTTGGAGCTGCTTTAAATCTTCATAAAGCACGGTTAAAACTGTCTCAGAGGGAAACAATAAATACCGAGGATATTCAGTCATTGGTCATCTATAAACATAGGTATAGATAACTCTGACGTTGACAGATGACAGACGCTTCCAACCACGGGCCCAGAAGGTGAGAAGAGAGGGGGAGTTCTCATACTCCTATATACCTCTAAAGGGGGTTAGAATCCCTTAAAACTAAATGTCAATTTAAAAGGATTAAAATGTTTTTTCTAGACAACGGAATGTCTTCACTGGGTGAGAGGCTTCCACGTCGTCCAATCACCCAGCGTCTCTCTAGGAGAAAACTTACAAAACAGGGGTCACCTTCAGAGCCATGTTAACATCCCTCCCCTCCCCCCATCAGTGTTTTAGGAAATACTCCCCCTCACACACACCCCGCGCCTCCTCATCACCCCACCACCCTCCCCCAAAAAAAGGGGGGAGGGTAGGGGGAGGGAGGAGGGGGGCGTGTTCGAATTCCGGCCCAAAACAACGCGAATGGTAATGTGAACGGCAGCGGGATCCCCCGTACAGGCGGCTCCTGGGGAGAGAGAGAGAGAGAGAGAGAGAGAGAGAGAGAGAGAGAGAGAGAGAGAGAGAGAGAGAGAGAGAGGTGAGGAGGAGAGGTGTGAGGGGAGGTGTATGGTCCGCGGGACGGGCAACAAGCCTGCCCTGCCCACGTTTGCACGCCACATTTACCACAACAAACCATCTTACCTTTCCCCTCCCTCCCTCCTTCCTGGAGGGGAGGGAGGGCTGACCACTTCCCGGTGCGGAACACGGCGGAGGGAGGGAGGGAGGGAGGGACGGAGGGAGGAAGGAAGGAAGGAAGGAAGGAAGGAAGGAAGGAAGGAAGGAAGGAAGAAAGGAAGGGAGGGAGGGATGGAGGGAAGGATGGAGGAAGGAAGGAAGGAAGGAAGGAAGGAAGGAAGGAAGGAAGGAGGAAGAAGGAAAGGAGGAAGGGAGGGAGGGAGGGATGAAGGAGAAGAAGGACCCTTCCACAAGGTGGTAATGACCTCCCGCTACTCTCTATCTGTTCCCTACAGAGGCCGTGTTGCCGCCATCCCCCCTAACCGACTTTATGTTATGATTACGGCTTAACATTACCATTATGTTAATGTTACCATCATTAACATAAGTCCCGGGGGTGTTTCACTGCCATGTGTGTGTGTATTGTTACTTTAGATCTAACGTTTAATTGTATTTATGTATGATTAATGTCAATCTTATCTTGTTGTGGTCAATAAACTACCTATCTATCTATCTGTGTGTGTTACACTGTCTCATACAGTGACCTTAGGGCTGTGTGAATACTCTCCCGGGAGAGAGAGAGAGAGAGAGAGAGAGAGTCACTGTGCCTCTCAAAGTGCGAGTCAAGGCATACACTATTTTCATGTCCTTGTTTCGTGGCTCATGTGAGGTTTATATGGTTCACTACGGTTTTCTCTTCCTTGCTACCACAGACGAGTCCCTGAGCTCAACTGAGACTCACACACGACAGCTAGTCAGTACCGCGCTCCCTCCACTGCTCTCACTCCCCTTCATCACCCATCTGCCCGACTGATGTCTCTCTCTCTCTCTCTCTCTCTCTCTCTCTCTCTCTCTCTCTCTCTCTCTCTCTCTCTCTCTCTCTCGTCACACCCGCCTCGAGAAACACCGATTGGGAAGGATTTTCCCGTGGGACACTTGCAACCTTGTTAAGTCTAATGAGCATAAAGTTCCATTTCTTCCTATTTTCCCTCCCTTCTTCCCCCCTTTAAAAAAAAACAAAAACAACCCAGCTATAACTTCCCTGTCTCCTCTGACGTCACTGTAACCCCCCCAACACCTCGACACGAGAAGCGTCCTAGTCATCCCCGTAAAACCTAAACCTGTCTTAAGACACAAACCTCACGTCACACATGCTAAACCTATCTTTCTCTCTTACAAAACGGATCATAATAAGTCTCCCTCAGATAACTAGATAATTCCCTTCCCTCACCTCCTCTTCTGAGGCGTTGTTTCGACTCTACCAAAGGAGTGAGTCGTCTTCGCGAGTTCGAAGTCTACGTAGCGAGTTCGAAGTCTACGTATATATATATATATATACCGTCTACAGCAGTCCAATCGATAGTCAGTATAAGACATCTCACAACGTACGGCATCTTCACAACCTCACATCACAACACAACGCAAGCGACCTTCCTTACGAATCGGTTATGTAAAGACAAAGAAGAAAATGCCATCAGAAACTATGAGAAAATGCCATCAGAAACTATGAGAAAATGCCATCAGAAACTATGTCTTTTTTCTTTTTTTTTTACAGCAACCTTGTAACAAAACACGGGAAAACGTCTTACTCGAACACAGACACAGAAAACGTGATGAGAAACCATACTTTCTACAGTTACGAAAGCCTATAACAGCCTCCCCTTCCACAGTGAAGAGGGCCTTTAACAACGTCCTATACTTTCCGGGCAAGAAAGGTCAATAACCAGCGACAGAAACGCCTTGCTAACTGCAGTAAAGAAAACGAGATGAGAATCTCTCGTCTGTCCAGTTAGCACGGTAAAGACCCGATGATGACAGTGCAAAGGAGAGTGTATCCCCAGGACATGAGAATTCTACAGTCGCGTGTGTGTGTGTGTGTGTGTGTGTGTGTGTGTGTGTGTGTGTGTATGTCTTCCCCCCCCACAAGAGAGTCGACCAGTAAATACAATATCAAGAGATGATTGGGAATGGCTGGCTGGCTGGCTGGCTGGCTGGCCATTCGGTCGTGTCCTGCAATATCCTCCACCCGAGGATGTGGACATCAACCACCCGCGGGGACATTACATGTCATCCCGCCCAGACAAACCCAAAATATTGGGCGCGTCTTGCGGATTGCCTGGGAGGAGGAGGAGAGGGCCCACATCCTCCTCCTCCTCCTCCTCCTACCCCATGTGTCTGGGGTGCTTTCTGGTGTTGCTGGCGATCCCTTCCGACGTCTGGCTATGTTCCATAGTGTGGCTGGCGCCCGCGCGCCCGCCCCTGCCGATGCTTGGATGTGTCCCACAGTGTTCCTGGCCCTACACCCTCACACCGTCCGATGGCCTTGGTGTTTCCCTGATGTTGCTGGCGCTCTCGTCCTGTGCCTGGCAGTGTTCCACAGTGTTGCTGGCGCCCCTGCGGAGCGTCCGTCCGTGTTCTACAGTGTTGCAGACGCCCCCGCCCCGGCCGACATCTGGACGTGTTCCATGGTGTTGCCGGCGCCTGCCCGCCCGCGCCCCACACATCCGACGCTTGGTGTGTTTCTCTGTATTGCGGTGTGTAGTAATTCCCCCGGTACGCCTCGGCCAGACATCTGACGTCCCTATAACTCGGCCACAGTTCCTGGGGCTCATTTACATTAATAATCATAATGGTTCCTCCGGCAGTTCATCCAGGCAATTTACCGCCACAGAAACAGACGTAAAAACACACACACACACACACACACACACACACACACACACACACACACACACACACGACTGCGGTCTTTTCCATTAACATAAAGTTTTCATAAATATTTACCTTCATTACGCCACTGTGCAGCATTCACATTCATATAAATATATATATTTATATATTCATTTTGCTTTGTCGCTGTCTCCCGCGTTAGCGAGGTAGCGCAAGGAAACAGACGAAAGAATGGCCCAACCCGCCCACATACACATGTATATATATACACGTCCACACACGCAAATATACATACCTATACATCTCAATGTACACATATATATACACACACAGACATATACATATATACACATGTACATAATTCATACTGTCTGCCTTTATTTATTCCCATCGCCACCTCGCCACACATGGAATAACAACCCCCTATATATATATATATATATATATATATATATATATATATATATATATATATATATATATATATATTCATGTGTGTGTGTGTGTGTGTGTGTGTGGGAGAGGACAGAGCGGGTAACTCACCATCATGTGTGTCATCGTGTGTGTCGGACATTGGGCCGTGCGTCTTGCAGCGCCTTGTAACCTCTCGCTTACGATACGACCCGCTAACCGTCCTCTCTGATGATGACCCATGCCATCATCAAGGGCCATCCCTACCCCTCCCCTCAGTTCCAGCTAGGGCGGGCCAAGCCAGGGCGGGCCGAGCCAGGCCAAGCCGGGCCGGGCTGGGCCGGGATAGCGAACGCTAAACTGACGCTTTCAATACGACCGTTTCGCCCATCGGCGATTTCATCGGCTTGCAAAGATTGTTTCCAGGACTCCCGGTTCGCATCCACACACAGGTTTAACCCTGAAATCTACCGTGATTTACCGTGAGGTCTGACCTGCTCACCTGCCCATTCCTCCTTCAACCAGACGCCAATATTTTATTAAAAAAGGGAGTGACTGTATTGTTGACTGGTTGGTAAAGTTATCTAATGTATGTATGATTCATGGTGAGGTGCCTGAGGATTGGCGGAATGCTTGCATAGTGCCATTGCATAAGGTTTATTCCCCAAGGTTTATTCGGAGAATAAACCTCGGGGAAGCGACTAATAAATAGAATTGATGTTTGATGGCAACCCATTACAAAATTGATGTTAAATGGATATTTCTTGTTTTTCCTACAGAACGAAAACCCAAATTCTTTACACACTGCGTAGACTTGAAGTCCTCATAAACTACGTAGTCATGGACTTGAAGTCCTCATAAACTACGTAGTCATGGACTTGAAGTCCTTATAAACTACGTAGTCATGGACTTGAAGTCCTCATAAACTACGTAGTCATGGACTTGAAGTCCTTATAAACTACGTAGTCATGGACTTGAAGTCCTCATAAACTACGTAGTCATGGACTTGAAGTCCTTATAAACTACGCAGTGCTCAACCCTAATTAACCTAACCCCGGTTCACCATTACATGACCTGGCAATGACCTTGTGTGCGTCCTAACTATCCTTTCAGGTACCAGACTACCCTGTACCTAGCCCATTCTGTCCTTGATTATGCCTTAACTACTGAGGTATTAGCCTATCGTTTGCCTTAACTAACCAGGCAGAAGTGCGCCTAACTATGCAAAAAACTAGTGTACTTTATGCCTTAAGAATAACGAGGCACCAACCTAACCTAACTCTCCAAGAACTAGCCTAACTCACGCCCTTAACTAAACCGGGCACTAGCCAATCCCAAAGGCTCATTCACGCCGGTCGTAACGACCCCAATCTTTACCCTTAACTACCCGAATCACTATACCATCCCATTGCTTAACCACCCACTAAACGACACGTTGTTTTCCCCAGGCAAACAAGGGGATAACACTATATCTTACAGGACGAACATTTACCGAAGGTAAACCATAACACTTAGGCCAAGTATGTGATCCTGTTGGACACCGTGAAAACTGAACAAAATTAACGTCTGATAAAGTCATTACACACACACACACACACACACACACACACACACACACACACACACACATACAGCTAAAAGGCTTTCAGTATTACCCAAGACGTAACCAAACTGGAAAACATACAACTATTGCATGTCACATTTCTGGCATTCTATCAGCGCAACACACCCCCCTTCTTTTTTTTTTGTACGAATTCTTTTCGATGCGGAAAAGCAAAAGAATAAACAAATAAATCTCAACACTTTTTTTTCCTTTTATTTTGCTTTTGTTTCACAAAAAAATACTAATGGAATTTTAATCGACAGACTCATTACACTTGGAACTCGAGAGCCTTCGTGACCGGGTGAGGATGTGTTGTGATCCTATGAATGTCACGTTCTGTAATGGAGTTCACGCTCTCAGACTTTATATATATATATATATATATATATATATATATATATATATATATATATATATATATATATATATATATATATATATCAGGTTTACTGTAAGGGTTTTATTGGTCTTCTTATGCCTATGTGTTCGCGTCTAAAGGCAATAACAGAAGAGTATCTGATGTGGTTATACAACATGCAGCCCAGCCTTGACCCACCACAACCCATCTTTACGTTACCACCTGAGCTGACTTAGCCAAGCCAGGCAGTGCCTGAGCGAGGCAAGCCACAGCCAACTCCAGCCACAGCCAACTCCAGCCACAGCCAACTCCAGCCACAGCCAACTCCAGCCACAACGAACTGCAGCGAATCAAACCGAATTAATATAATCAATTAAACTAAGCCAACAGTGATCTAAAGGAGGTCAAGCCAAGACGTCTTAACCTAACCTAACCAAACCAACTTGGTTCGTGTTTACTAACACTCAAACACACCCATGTCTTATTTTCTAAAAGGATTGATTTTTTGAACCTCTGGCACGGCAATCCACTGAGGAAAAGGTTAAAAAAAGAAAGACTCTGTAGTATAAACCCACAATGTTACACACCCAACACTGAGAGACACCAGTCGAGGTGATTACAGGTCACAGTCTGAGGAGGTGAAAATCATCACATCTTCACATGGCTGTAATTAGTGATTAGTGATCCAGTATTGTTAGGTGCGTGTGGGAAGAAGGGCGCGAGACCTGATCCGGGCCGACCTGCTAAATGTTGAGTCAATACAACGAGTTATGAAAGATGAAGATGGAACGTTCATCGTACCTCCTCACGCCCCTGGGGGCAAGGGGGGGGGGGGTCACCGGAGGTCAAAGGTCTCGATCCTTTGACCTTTCTTTTGTCCTGCTTGCGTCATATATATATATTCTCTCTCTCTCTCTCTCTCTCTCTCTCTCTCTCTCTCTCTCTCTCTCTCTCTCTCTCTCTCTCTCTCTCTCTAACACACACACACATACATACAATCTCAGAACGAGTACATATTACCACAGCTAGTCGTTAACGACAGTCACTCGCTAATCACCTCCCAGTTAGTCACGACGCCCTGCTCTGACCCACTCCTCATACCTCACCAACCCCCAACATTCTGTGTTTATCTGGTGGACAGCCTCCTGCTGTGAGGCCAACCTCACGCCCTCCAGCAACCCCATGGTGCTGCCCCGCCACCGCTCCTCCAACACCCCCACCAACGCCACATGTTGCTCCTCAGCTCCCCTCCAACACCCCCACCAACACTGTGTGTTATCACCAGTTCTCCTCCAACGGCCCTTTAAGCACGATGGTACGACCCTTCAGCACGACCGGACGACCTTTGAATCCAACAGCACTACCCCTGAACACGACTGGACGACCCTTGAGCACGACTCTTGAACACGACTGGACGACCCTCGAACAGAACGACACGTCCCTTGGGTGTGATGACCCAGCCTCTGACCTGAACCTTGTACGTTAGGTCAGATATAATGACCTCGTGTCAGGTCAGATATCATGACCTGGTGTCAGGTCAGGTATCGTGCGTTGTATGTGTATTCACTTCATCAGGCACATACGCACTGTATGTTATAATGACACGCGCATTACATTTCTTAAGTACTATGTTAAGACGCATTTTAATCATCTTGTAATGACAATACAGGTGGAAATGACCCCAACGCTGAAGTGACTTAAACGTGGTGTGTGTGAGAGAGAGAGAGAGAGAGAGAGAGAGAGAGAGAGAGAGAGAGAGAGAGAGAGAGAGAGAGAGAGAGAGAGACAGACAGACAGACAGAGAGAGAGAGAGAGAGAGAGAGAGAGAGAGAGAGAGAGAGAGAGAGAGAGAGAGAGAGAGAGAGAGAGAGAGAGAGACAGACAGACAGACAGACAGACAGACAGACAGACAGACAGAGACAGAGACAGAAAGAGAGAGAGAGAGAGAGAGAGAGAGAGAGAGAGAGAGAGAGAGAGAGAGAGAGAGAGAGAGAGAGACAGACAGACAGACAGACAGACAGACAGACAGACAGAGACAGAGACAGAAAGAGAGAGAGAGAGAGAGAGAGAGAGAGAGAGAGAGAGAGAGAGAGAGAGAGAGAGAGACTACAAGACTGGTCCACAAGGGGAAATTAAGAGTAATTTTCTCTCTCTCTCTCTCGCGTCAATAGTAAAACCTCCACAATGTCATTTATTTCTTCATACCGGGACTATGATAAATTACAATATCACTGGAACTTGCCTCACTGAATTTGTAATTTAAATTAGTAACAGGGGATTATGTTCGCTTCGGCCCGCCTGCTCAGGGGCGCCAATTGTATCAGCTGTGTCCATTGGCTGATACTGAGGTGACATCATCACCAGCTGGTGATGTTAGTAACGTCCCCTATTGGCCGATACTGAGGTGACATCATCACCAGCTGGTGACGTCAGTAACGTCCCCATTGGCCGATGCTGAGGTGACATCATCACCAGTTGGTGACGTCAGTAACGTCCCCATTGGCCGATACTGAGGTGACATCATCACCAGCTGGTGACGTGTCGTACCATCGTGTCAGGGGTCGTACCATCGTATCAAGGGTCGTATCATCGTATCAAGGGTCGTATCATCGTGTCATGGGTCGTGCGATCTTGTGAAGGGTCGTACCATCGTGTCAAAGATCGTAGTACCGTGTCAAGGGTCGTATCATCGTATCAAGGGTCGTATCATCGTGTCATGGGTCGTACGATCTTGTGAAGGGTCGTACCATCGTGTCAAAGGTCGTACTACCGTATCAAGGGTCGTACCATCTTGTCATGGGTCGTACTGTCGTATCCTTGGGGTCAAAACTGTGGAGCTCAAAGGGTCAAATTACTGCTCGTTAGCCCCTTTAATTACTACAATTACCGTCCGGTTATTTTTTCCTCTCTCTCTCTCTCTCTCTCTCTCTCTCTCTCTCTCTCTCTCTCTCTCTCTCTCTCTCTCTCTCGTCACGATACATAACCAACATACCGCCCACCTGGCCCACCTGGTTCAAAGGTTGGCTTTACCCCCTCCCCCCCCCCTAACTGAACTACCCAATCGTACAATTAATTTCCCCGGACGGACTGCCAGTTTCTGCCATTCGTTAGGCGGGCCGAACCATTTGCAAACGTTCTTCGAATTAGGAAACCATGGCGAGAGCGCGCACACACGTTCGCACAGACTTAATCACAAGTTTGAGACATTCTCTCTCTCTCTCTCTCTCAAAACACCCCTGAATTCTTGTGTTGCCTTCAATAGCTTGTCTGATGAGAGTAATGTGTGTGTGTGTGGGGGGGGAAGGGGGGGGGGGGCGCTGTTGGTTAATTGTGCGTCATTACTACGTTGTCGGCATGAGGCGCAGTGGGAGAGGAGAGAGAGAGAGAGAGATAGAGAGAGAGAGAGAGAGAGAGAGAGAGAGAGAGAGAGAGACCCTCCTCTCTCTCTCTCTCACGCCCATCCCCAGAGAGAGAGGGAGGAAGGGGGGTGGTTCTCTCTCGAGGGATGGAGATGGAGTCTATCTCTCTCTCTCTCCTCCTCCCGCTCCTCCACCTCTTCCTCCTCCTCCTCACTTCTCTCATCCTCTCTCTCTCTCTCTCTCTCTCTCTCTCTCTCTCTCTCTCTCTCCTGTGGTTTCGTGTTCCCCAGGGCAGCGAGAGACGCCTGGATGCCCGCCTATGTGAGCACCTGTGAATACCGTCGTGTTCAAGGGTCGTCCGTCGTGCTCAAGGGGTCGTACCGTCGTGCTCAAGGGGTCGTACCTCCGTGCTCAAGGGGTCGTACCTCCGTGCTCAAGGGGTCGTATAGTCGCGATTATGAGAGACCCACCCCACAACGCGTCCAGCTTTCGTCTCAATCCCACAGGAAATCAAAACAAAAAAAAAAAGAAATAACAGGAATCCCTTCTGTTGTTGCGTCTGGCATTAGCTCACGTGGCCGAGCCCAGTTCAAATTCCTATTATCAATGGAGTTTACACCATAAATTCGGTCGGCGTCCCCGGCTGACACACGGCGATCCGACGTGAAAGACACTGAACTAATTGCGCTCGCCAAGTGAATGATTTTATTCATGGAAATATCGGAAATTCAATCTAACAACAGATCCGTAATATTGGGCAGCGGGAGGAGGCCCCCCCCCACGCTGATCACTCACACTCCCCCCCTCCCCTAAACCACTTCTCCTCCTCCTCCGCCCCCATCCCCCTCTCCCTTGGTCTCTCGTGGACATAATTACGCCCAGCAACGCTGATCACAAATTTATGCCCGCGTACCCACACACACGCACACACACACACACACACACACACACACACACACACACACACACACACACACAAGGGAGGCTGGTTACCCACTTCTATGCTAATAATATAATAAGAAACATATATAAAAATATATCATATACATATATTCATATATAAACACTCGTCTACAACACACACACACACACACACACACACACACACACACACACAGGAGTACTGGATAACACCATCCAATATGTGCGTCAGTGAATGTGTCTATATAAACCATATGATCGTATCAAGGTTGGAGCTGGGCACACGAAGGAGAAGTGAACACCCCCATCCCTCCCAAAAAATAAATAAATAAAAATCCTCATAGCACGTCGGGCAGCCATTCCATAAACAGACATTTGTGAAAGCAATTTCATACCCGATCATAAATATTAATGACATAATTAACATTTACGCAGTGCGAATGGTTGCGTCCCTAACGGAAAGAATTTTTTTTTCTTTTTTTTTTTTGCTGCTGCTGAAACTGGTAATACGTCACACACACACCAACCCCGTCCAAAAACCGAGGAAAATAAATGCTTTACAGGATTTTGATACAGTACACTGAAAACGGGGAGGGGGGTGGGAGGAGGGGAGGAGGGACTTAAATTTATTCTTACACACTGATATCCAAATTCTGACCTTTTCTTTTCTTTTCTTTTTCATTCTGTATTGACATTTCTACTATTATCAGTTTTGTTTACGGTAACACATAACCAAAACAATTATAACATTATATCTTTATTCCTTTTATCATTATCATTTTTTTATCATTATTTATCATTATTCCTTTTATCATTATATTCAGAGCAGGTTACCTAATACATCAAAAATGACGAAAGATACATAACTATATTAAAAAAATATAGCACACACGTGTCATAAGAGAAACTAATCTTTTCTCATATTATTCATTTTTCATTTCTCCGCTCCTCAACTCTCATTAATTACGTCACGACTTTCCAAGCCTTCCACTTCGAAAAAGAACAAACAACACTGAAGGAAGAAAAAAAACCAATTATTTCTGATATTTTTTTCCCCTCCAACACTGTCATAAAAAAATCACTTCCACGAGCCAATCCAAAACGACCCGAGTCTCCCAAGGCCCCAGCCACACTTCCGGAGGAATAATCAGTATCGAACATGTACGAGAATATGTGTCTTTCAAAAAAAAAACCATTCCAGTCCTCTGCTGATGGTGAAGTTAGAGTGACAGACTTCCACTACAAAACCAGCTGTTCGCATCCACTACAAAACCAGCTGTTCGCATTAACCGCCTTCCTCACCGATAGATACACCGGCGAGCCGCCTAAGGAGAACAAGTTCAACACTTGCTCAATCTCCACGCCCCCTTCCTCGCCCTACTGACCCACATAACACCAGAAGTCGCTGCCACATGAAAATGAGACCTTGTGAGACAACTCACACTTCGTAAGCTTCAGTGGACTACGAAGGACGTGGTCATTTTAAAGTTCTTCACCTCACCGCACGCTACGAAGAACGAAGAATATTCCCATGTATATATATATATATATATATATATATATATATATATATATATATATATATATATATATATATATATATATATATTTTTTTTTTTTTTTTTTCAAACTATTCGCCATTTCCCGCATTAGCGAGGTAGCGTTAAGAACAGAGGACTGGGCCTTTGAGGGAATACCCTCACCTGGCCCAATTCTCTGTTCCTTCTTTTGGAAAATTGAAAAAAAAAACCGAGAGGGGAGGATTTCCAGCCCCCCGCTCCCTCCCCTTTTAGTCGCCTTCTACGACACGCAGGGAATACGTGGGAAGTATTCTTAATCCCCTATCCCCAGGGATCATATATATATATATATATATATATATATTATCCCTGGGGATAGGGGAGAAAGAATACCTCCCACGTATTCCCTGGGTGTCGTAGAAGGCGACTAAAAGGGGAGGGAGCGGGGGGCTGGAAATCCTCCCCTCTCGTTTTTTTTTAATTTTCCGAAAGAGGGAACAGAGAAGGGGGCCAGGTGAGGATATTCCCTCAAAGGCCCAGTCCTCTGTTCTTAACGCTACCTCGCTAATGCGGGAAATGGCAAATAGTATGAAAGAAAAAAAGATATATATACATATATATATATATATATATATATATATATATATATATATATATATATATATATATATATATATATATTACACATGACAGCTAGAGGGAATGGATAACGAGGAACCTGGAGAACATCTCAGGGAACCACAGTTACGTGGTAGGACGCGTCGCGCTATACATGGTGTAGCCGTCACCTTCAACGACCCAACCCAAACACTGTCAGACACTTACGCCAGATTACGCCTGTCGTAAGCTCTATCAAGTCTCCCGTTAAGGGAGGGGAGGAGAGGGGAAATACGCGCAACCCAGTAACAAGAAATGATACAACCAATTTCATCAGTTAAGCATCATGTCTTGTCTTAAACGAGAAGTTCATTTATTCAAAAAGGCAGTGTTGAAAAGGGGAAAATATAAAACCAGGTCTGAGAGAGAGAGAGAGAGAGAGAGAGAGAGAGAGAGAGAGAGAGAGAGAGAGAGAGAGAGAGAGAGAGAGAGAGAAGAAGAAGAAGAAGAAGAAGAAGAAGAAGAAGAAGAAGAAGAAGAAGAAGAAGGGGGAGAGTGTAAAGAAAGAAAACTGGTGAGAATAATTTAGTTTTCAATTTTAGCTGCTGCATAAAGAATGTCTATGACCCAGTCTGAGAAGAAGTGCACATGACCAGCATATGTTACACTCCCCACACACAGGAAAATAGGACGTGGGGGAGGAAACATCTTCTGATGACTTGAACAGAGTATTTTTTCCTCCCTCCAGTCTGTTTTTTCCCCTGTTCAGGAGGAACTCGTAAAAAGTTTTATATCAATAAAATCTCGCGATTGCCTGTGGTTTATAGCTTAACAACCTGGTTCATGTTCTGGCTTCCGCAGATGGAAAAGGGAGAGTTTGGCTGACGTTTTGATTCACCCTAGGTCGAGAGGGACGAGTTGGCTGACGCTCTGATTCAACCTAGGTCGAGAGGGACGAGTTGGCTGACGTTTTGATTCGCCCTAAGTCGAGAGGGACGAGTTGGCTGACGCTCTGATTCACCCTATGTCGAGAGGGACGAGTTGGCTGACGTTTTGATTCACCCTAGGTCGAGAGGGACGAGCTGGCTGACGTTTTGAATCAGGCAGATCGAGACAGAGAAACGTTCCTTCTCTTCTAACGATACGACGGGTCGTCCATGATCCCCTTGACGGCGACGGCACACAGCTCTGTGTCACACGAGGATAAGCCGAGCCCTAAAACCTTAACTAGAAAAGCTACAGATAACCACAGTAAGAGATCAGTAGGGAGGTACGTGGATCAGCTGGCTGCCTCCATGTATCTCCCATCATCGCCAAGATACACACACCCCAATCCGCCGTGAACGTGACGTCCCAGACACCAAGATCCCAGTCGTCACGCCCCTTAATAACACATCCTATCCTGAACATCCCCGACGAGCACATCTCCTGGCGAGCAATATCCCAGCCAACACATCTCTGATACCACAAGCACACCCTAGACACCATATCCCAGCAAATACACGTTCCAGCCAGCACACCGCCGCCTAGCTAACACCCCAGCCAGCAAGCGCCTCTCTTAAGTCGTGGTCACACGTAGCCCCCACCAGGAACGCTGGCGACCCACTCCCCAGTTCCTGTTTAATGGCCTGTTCACTATCCGGGACTCCCGGTGATGGCTTTAGCATACACATGTGCATACCTTACAAAACATACACATACACGAATTAACGAAATATATATGTATGTATGTATGTATGTGATTACAACTTGTGTGTTACGGGGAGAAAGTTCTACACTCATGTTACCCCGTCTTTTAACCTTGTATATATATACCATATTTTCATTCCTATGTACACTCACACACACACACACACACACACACACACACACACACACACACACACACACACACACACACAAATGCTAACAACCAGACCTAAGGAGAGGATGAACACCTGGGATAGGCTTTGGGCCGACTGCCGCTTCCAGAATTCGAAACGATGCGGGCACGTGCTGATTCGTGTGCGTGTGTGTGTGTGTGTGTGTGTGTGTGTGTGTGTGTGTGTGTGTGTGTAAGTAGGTGTGTTTCAGCATATGAAAATCTGCAAGCAAGTAGACACAATAAAGAATGCAAACAAAGAAAAACATGGATAAACCTATATACACATAAACAAGACACGGGTGTTGTTTACCCCAGGCGGAGCAGATCCGGGCAAACTGTAATAAATGTGTAAAATATTTAGAGATCTGAACGAAAATCCCATCGTTACTAAGGACTATAAATGGTTCCCGTACAAGTCTTATCTACTGAAAAGGGAAAATCCTTCTTAACGTACAGGATACGTCCGTCACACGTAGGGGGGTAATCCACGGGTCTTGAAAAGGTGTTTCAATTCATAAAAATTCACAGGGATTAACAACAAAATATATAAATAAATGCATATACTTTACCGGAACATCCTAACTAGTTGTATATACCTGACTGTTTGGAGAAGCATGGTTTCGAAAATACAGAGTCTGAAAAGTACAACCTATAGGGTATAGAGAACCATATATATATATATATATATATATATATATATATATATATATATATATATATATATATATATATATATATATATATATATATATATATATATAATCCTTCTCATATAGATGGTCAAATCTTCTACATATAATTACTGACCTCTGACTGATTGTTTACGGATCTTACAGACAAAACGAAATGCTATTTTCCTGTAATTTAATATCAGCTTACCTGTCATCACATATTCATTATCCTCCAAATCTTCTTCTGCATCAACTGTCCATAATTACATGCCAAATATCCACCTCGGCCACAGATGCTCGCCTCACCCTCCATACATTCACAACTGTACCAAAATACTCACCGTAACTATCAACAAAGAATCGACCCATCTTCCAAATATTCCTGTGTGCTTAATTATCTACCGTGAATACCAAAGGTTGCTCCGAGTCTCCGAATATTCATAACTGTTCCAAAATATTCGCCATGAATGAATACCAAGGCTCGACCCCAAACACCCTCCCAGATATTCACGACTGCGTCAAGAGATCTGTCATGAGCAGATCCATGGCACAACCTCCGCTTCTCCTCCTCCTCCCCGTCACACACACACACACACACCTCACCTCCCATACCATTCTTCAGCGTGGACGAGGAAGACACTTGCAGCATGAGGGACGGACCGTCATGAGCAGATCCATAGCACAACCTTCGCTTCTCCTCCTCCTCCCCCTCACACACACACACACCTCACCTCCCATACCATTCTTCAGCGTGGACGAAGGAAGACACTTGCAGCATGAGGGACGGACCAGCCAGGCCGCATTACCTCCTCCGGCTCTTGGCATGTCGCCTTCAAGAGTGGTGTCCCTCTCCTCCACATCAGCACAGACAATAACATGAGCCTCCCTCACTCCCGTCCTCCTCCTCCACCTCCTCCTCAAGGACTAAGGCAATAACGGTGCCCCTCCTGTAGTCAAAATACGTCTTCTCTAGTGTCGTTAGTACGGATCACGAGTACAGAAAACCTCATTGATTTCCTCCATGATTACTTTTTTTTGGTTATGGATCCGACAACATCATCTGGAGCGAAGGGAGGAGAGGCTTACGTAAATACGGTGGCGGTGGTGGTACATTTTCGGGCGACGTCATTACGAATCTCGCATTCAAGAGCCCATGCATCGACACTGTGGGACCACGATCTGATGATGGGGGGAGAGAGAGAGAGAGAGAGAGAGAGAGAGAGAGAGAGAGAGAGAGAGAGAGAGGGTCTATATTTGAGGGAGAGAGAGAGAGACACGAGGCTTACATCACCAGACGAGGCTGGCTGGCTGGCTGGCCAGATGCAGGGGGTGGGTGTTCCTGGCCACCCACGTGCGGCTGGGCTGACTCAAGGCGATGACTCGCCCGACGAGGTCACACCAGCTCCCGCCGTGCATGTTTAAAGAGGGGTGGAGCGAGGCCCAGGGGCACTCACTACCAGGCCGATACTGCCGCAGTGAGACGCCCTGGGTCCGTCGGCCAGAGACTCCGGCAGCCATGGCGTTATCAAGGTTTTCTCTCTAACTTCCATCACTTCCTCCTCCTCCTCCTCTTCCTCCTCCTCCTCTTCTTCTTCTTCTTCTTATTCTTCTCTTCTCTCCTCCTCCTCCTCCTCCTCTCTAAAAAAAAAAAAAGTCAGTCTAATTATACAAACAACACAAATTCAAATTCAAAATATAGCTTATTTTTCTTTCTTTAATTCAATAATAAATTCGACTTATAGAAACGGTTCATTATCGACATTTTCCTTAACATTTTATGTGGCCAGAGTGAGGAACATCACAAAATGGAAAGTTAATCCTTTCCCTCCCCAGAACCATAGTTAGGTACGAAATAACACGGGGAAAAAGGTTTATTTACTTCTCTCTACTCTCTCCTCCCCTCTCTCTCCCTCTCTCTCTCTCTCTCTCTTTCTCCTCTCTCTCTCTCTCTCGGGTTAATGAGCTGCGCGCTGAAGCAGCCCTTCAGTGTCTGTCAAACGTCACTCCTTAGGCCCAAGTGGCTGTCACCTTTCTTTTTCCTTCCGCCCCGCCCAAACGTGGGCTGCTGGACTTCATGTCCACACACAAACGCTCAATCTCTCTCCATCTCGCACATAAACAAAACCAAAAAAAAAAAAACACTTGGCAACACACGACTCCCCTGTTCTCCCGTAACCCTAATAAATTTTTCTTCTTACGGTGAGCACAACGCGCTGGCACTGCTGCTGATGGTTCGGCGAAGCTACACACCTACCCTCACCTAACCCCCTCTTTCCAACCTCATACCACGGCAGCCCTAATCACCACCGGCACCAATGACCATCACTCCAACCCCAGACCACTCTCCCCATCACTCCAACCCCAGACCACTCTCCCCATCACTGCAAACCCAGACCACTCTCCCCATCAATGCAACCCCAGACCACTCTCCCCATCACTGCAACCCCAGACCACTCTCCCCATCACTGCAACCCCTCCACCCAATCATAGTCCACGAGCCCCATCACCATCATCAACGCCATCTCCCCCCATTCCCCCCCTTTTTACCCCTGACACCGGCCACTCATCGACAAAAACACCTTTCAATTTATGAGGCCATACTGTGGGAGGGAGGGGTTGGGTTTATGGAAGACCGCAGCGTTAGGGGGATGCAAGTTATCTGCACCACCTGACATCCTGATGCAGTGTATCACACACACACACACACACACACACACACACACACACACACACACACACACGTACGTATCAGCCCTCGCTAATGTTCATTAAGAGAATCCAATGCTTCTTCGCTCGGATAATTACCCTATAGAGAACCGATTTTTCTTCCAAGGGTTTCCGCCGTGGATCGATCCCCAGTTTTAGCCGGTATCCCGTCGCTAATTAGGAAGGCTGGAACAGGAGGCTCGGGAAGGATGTCGGGCAGGCAGGAGGATGGCAATGGGACGCCAGGAGCAAGAGAACACAGTGTGGGAGGCAAGGGATCCTAGAAGGGCAAGAACCAGAAAGGCAGTAAACTATAAGGACCAGACTGTGAGGTCTAAACAAGATAAAAAATAACTGATACAAAAATTTGCCATTTAACTAACCTCGACCTTCATACTTTTCGACACATACTTTTCGACTTCATACTTTTCGACCACCTCGCATATCCCCTCCTCAGATAACGTACACATGTACGTGTGGTACATACCTTCCTGGTAGAGTTAGGGGGGCCCGATGGACGCCAAGAAGGAAGAAATCTTCAAAAACACATCATGTCCAACCCCCCAAAAAATGACTTCACGTAGGAGGATTTGCTGCTAATGTACTCTATTACCTCGGGCTAAGGATACCTGATCCTGTGAGATGACGCCTCGCCCCATGCTCTGCCTCGGGACGACTCAGGACAACCAAGGACGCCAGACAACGACCGGCGGGAACCAAGGACGTTACACAACGACCAGGAGGAACCAAGGACGCCAGACAACGACCAGGAGGAACCAAGGACGCCAGACAGCGACCAGAAGGAACCACAGGCTCCCTGTCCACCCTACCAGACGACATGCAGTTGCACCAAGATCCAGAGAGAGAGACAAAAACACAAGCCATCTCCTCCACCGCCCCATACGACAGATGAAAGCGAGAGGTAATGAGGAAGCGTGGCAGCGAGTGGGCGGAGAGAGAGAGAGAGGGGGGGGAGAGAGATGAGTGGTGAGCGAGAGGGCGTCATGAGTGGGCGGGGGAAGCGCTGTAGGATGATGATAAGCTGCGAGGGAGGGTTGGGGGAGGCAGGTGCTGGATGGACACCAAGGGTGGTGATGATGCCAGACGTCATGCCGAGGCTCCAACCAAACACACACAGGAAAGGGGAAAGACAGGAGGAAAAACAAAAGAGGAAAAGACGAACGTGTACAAAAAGCCATTGGTGAAATACAGGAACAGGAAAGACGGAGGGAAAGCCGAAGAGAAAAAAAGAAAAGGAAGGATAGTCGAAGAAAAGAAGAAAATATACTGAAGAAAAATTGCATGGCCGGGGAAGTGGGAAAAGTTAGACAAGTCAAGAGGAGGATGGAGGGCTTGGAGGCCGAGCTGGGAGGAGGAGTGAAGGGAAGGTAAGAGCTTGAGGAAGCTTGGAGGAGGAGTGAAGGGATGGAAGAAGGGAAGGGAAAAGATTGATTCAAGCTGATGACAGAATGAAGGGAACGTGTGGGATGGGGGCAGCAACAAACGGAACACTAAGAAGTCAGGGAAAGCTTGGGGGGTACATACCGTGGCATAGCTCGAGGCCAAGGATAACTGGGAGGTTGGTCAGCATGAGGCCAAGCAGGACAAGCTGTGGGGTGAGTGTTGTTGGTAAAGGTGAGGTTTCGAGCAGGTCGAGGTCGGACCAAAGACATTAATACCAGCACATCTGGACCACTGAGCACGCCAGTCACGCCCTCTACCACTTACCACCAACTCCCTTACCTCCACACTACACCAGAATCCTAAAATATAATTCGAGATAAACACCATCAACTCGAAAACTCGACTTAAAATACTTTATATACGACCAAAATATGTTCCGTTGTCTGTTGATTATATAGTTTCTGGCAGTGGGCATATAATACACAGTATACAGCACCACAGCGGTCTTGAAAAGTAGATAAAGTTAATAGTATGATTATGAACGTAAATATCTCATAGATTAAGTATCATTCGTCATATATTTTTTTTTCCTTGAAATAGTTAAGGTCATCAAGAATGACCTAACGTCATTCCTGAAGTGATTACAACGGTACAAACAACGCACCTGAACCATGACTACGTAATTAGATGGAAATACCTCATTATCTAACGGGTAACACGATGGCAACAATATGATGTAAAGCACAGTCCATTAGGGCGCCACGGTCCCTAATGATATGCGGATTTCAGCCTTAATTACCTGCTGCGTGCTTTGTCTGCTTTCAGAACTCCAGGAGACGTGGCATCGAATCTCACCTGCAAAGAAAAACAAAATACATTAAGACCATTCTAACAGTTTTCTGAGAATAGAACAGAATATATATATATATAATATATATATATATATATATATATATATATATATATATATATATATATATATATATATATATATATATACATTAGATTTAGATATAATGCAAAAAGAATGGAAACGTTGCAATGTATATATATATATATATATATATATATATATATATATATATATATCAACTAATGAAAACAAAGGAAAGATCAATAATTTTGAAATATATATACAACTATATATTTCGGTCTTTTTCGTTCCCTCCCTCGTACGATACGATTTCCATACGACGCACGAGTTTCACGTTGGGCAAAACACGTAATGCTATTTTAATGACGCAATTCGTTAGTAGTAGCTTTACTTGTGACTGGTCCAGCACCACCACCACCAGCAGGAGGAGCAGCAGCAGCCCAGGGCCTCAGTGTAATGATGAGGGAAAGGCAGGCCAAGTATCCGCTTTACCAAGGGCGTCGGGGAAACAGGCTCTCGTATTTCTATTCACATGCAGACAGACTGTGGGTAATGTTCATGGAAATTCCGATCCTTTTCGAGGCATATGTGAGGCTTTTACATGAGTGTTTCACTGGAACACGTGTGTGTGTGTGTGTGTGTGTGTGTGTGTGTGTGTGTGTGTGTGTGTGTGTGTGTGTGTGTGTGTGTGTGCGTGTGTGTGTCGCCTGCGATGCAGTGCAGTCGCTGGTGGCGAAATGAGAAGGGCGAGATATATCATCTGGAAAATATGTAAAACATCTGTATCAACATCCATTCGCCAAATCAAGCCATATTATCACACGCTTAAACTTGTGAAGTTAATCGCCAAATCAAGCCATATTATCACACGCTTAAACTTAAACAAAATCGATATTAAAGTTATGTCATTCAGTTCCTCAGATGATGATGAAGGGGAAACCGAACTTCTAAGTATCTAAATTACACTTTTCAAGTTGTAAGTTGTGAGTGTGGCTCCCGTCAACGCGGGATAACGGACGGTCGACGAGGACGAAGAATGACGGACGTACGGAGGGACGGAGGGACGAAGGGACGGACGGACGGGACGGACGGAGGACAGACGGACGGACGGACGGACGGAGGGACAGACGGACAGGCGGACGGACGGAGACAGACGGACCGACGGACGGAAGGACAGACGGACGGACGGGCGGTGGGACAGACGGACGGACAGACGGAGCGATCCCCCAGCGTCTGTCACGTTACGCAGGCGACGTTTATAGAATTCTCACGCAGTAATTTATTATGATCACTTACCACAAAATATCAAGCGACATTCAGAAGTATCTTGGGGGAAAAAATATTATATTTCGCAAAAAAAAAAGAACTCCAAACATCCATGAAATAAAAAAATGGAATGCTATTTCTTTTCCATTTGTTTATGAATACGTTACTGTATATAACGAGAGGTGGGGGGGAAAGGGGGTCACTAGAAAAATATATTATGGCAGGATCTTTAAGGAACACTGACGGAGAAGGACGTGTGCTTCTGGCCAAACTAGATCTACCATCATGACGTTGAACAATGCCATACATCACGTCGCATCACAACCCTGACGTTGAACAATGCCGTACATCACGTCATAACACAACCCTGACGTTGAACAATGCCATACATCACGTCACAACACAACCCTGACGTTGAACAATGCCATACATCACGTCACATCACAACCCTGACGTTGAACAATGCCGTACATCACGTCATATCGTTGAACAATGCCATACATCACGTCATATCACAACCCCTGACGTTGAACACTAGGTTCCATCGCGTCACTAGAGCTTAAGGGATTCCGATGCGAACACATCAACCCAGTGATGAAGACGCCACAAGTAAAGGGTGGTACCACGACGCAAACACTGAGGGAGAATCCTGCATATGCAAAACAGGGACGGACCGGCTCGAGCCGCATTTCCATATGACTAATATGTTGTGCTTACCATACAGAGCTGCAAGCAATACCAGCTTGTCTATGGCAGGCATTGTTCTGCATTGGTCTTTAAGGCAAGTGGAGTGGCGTTAACCAGGGGAAACATGCGTGGTACAGGCAACAAACCAGGGGAAACATGCGTGGTACAGGCAACAAACCAGGGGAAACATGCGTGGTACAGGCAATAAACCAGGGGAAACATGTGTGGTACAGGCAACAAACCAGGGGAAACATGTGTGGTACAGGCAACAAACCAGGGGAAACATGTGTGGTACAGGCAACAAACCAGGGGAAACATGCGTGGTACAGGCAACAAACCAGGGGAAACATGCGTGGTACAGGCAACAAACCAGGGGAAACATGCGTGGTACAGGCAACAAACCAGGGGAAACATGCGTGGTACAGGCAACAAACCAGGGGAAACATGCGTGGTACAGGCAACAAACCAGGGGAAACATGTGTGGTACAGGCAACAAACCAGGGGAAACATGCGTGGTACAGGCAATATACTACAACGATGTGGACTGCAGTAGTAAACAATGCACACGCTCCTATCCCCGTGAATGACGATGAGGAACGAATATATAGCAATCTTCCTCCTCACCTCGCCGATCATCCGGCCATCCTTCAATCCGGCACTTTACTGGCACTATCGGGAGATGCATGGACCCCCCCCCCCACTACACTCCGTGCCAGAGAGAGAGAGAGAGAGAGAGGGGAGCGGGGAGGGCAGCCGGCCACCATGGCCATAGCGAGGATGTGCCAGAACCGCCGAGGCCAAGAGATATATATATTTATATATATATATATATATATATATATATATAGATTCATCCGCATGACGTCATTCGGAATTCTGTGCGACCGAGGTGGAGCTCGTGGAGCGAATGTGAGGGATCGGAAGCGTGGTCATGGGTAAGGTAGGCTCCATGTGAGTGTGTGTGTGTGTGTGTGTGTGTGTGTGTGTGTGTGTGGTGCTGGGAGGGAGGGTGAACCTCCTACGTTACTCAGATTTCATGAGACGGTGAGTGTATGAGTGACCGCCGGCGGTGAAGACTCCCTGTTACTCATGACTTATGACTCAGCGTCTCCCCCTCTCCCTTGTGTCTGCCTGCACAAAATGGCCTCTGGTGAAACCCTTCCGCCCTCCTTCAAACTCTCCCCTACAAACCCTTCCAACCCCCTCCCAGCGTCCTACAGTAACCCCTCTACATCCTTCTGCAGGGAATATCCTCCCTCACCCTGCAACGCTCTCCCTAAACCCTCACTCCCTCACCTTACAGCTCTCTCCCTAACCCCTCCCTCACCTCGCAACGCTCTCCCTAAACCCTCACTCCCTCACCTTACAGCTCTCTCCCTAACCCCTCCCTCACCTCGCAACGCTCTCCCCAACCCCTTCCTCCCTAACCTCGCAACGCTCTCCCAAGCCCCTCCCTCGCTACCTCACCCTGCAACACTCTCCCAACCCCTTCCTCCCTCACCTCGCAACACTCTACCAAGCCCCTCCCTCCTGCAACACTCTCCCAACCCCTTCCTCCCTAACCTCGCAACGCTCTCCCAAGCCCCTCCCTCGCTACCTCACCCTGCAACACTCTCCCAACCCCTTCCTCCCTCACCTCGCAACGCTCTACCAAGCCCCTCCCTCCCTCCCTCCCTCACCTCGCAACACTCCCCTCGCCCCACAACTTGTCCCTGCGGGGATAGGGAGGTCAAGCATCGCTCAGCCAATCAATCGGAACAATAGGGCAGCAGCGGCGGCAGCAGCGGCAGCAGCGGCAGCAGCAGCAGCGGCGGCAGCAGCGGCAGCAGCGGCAGCAGCAGCAGCGGCGGTAGTGCGAGCCGACCCTGGCGAGCCAGATCCACCCCACGTGGAACACGGTCGGTCCACACCAATGTGGGCAGCATCTAGGCGGAATGTGGAAGGCATTTTCTCTAACGAGGGCAGACACTGAGTGGAATGTGGACTGAATACACGTGGAGTGAGGACTGAGACCTGGAATGAAAGAAGTGGAATCATGTGAGCCCATGTGGAAAAGGGGGATGGAAGAGAGAGGTTGGAAGAGGAGATCTAAACCGAAAATTAACATTTAAGTACTAAGTGGATGACTTTGGGGGTAGTGTGCATGTGAGGCTAAGTAAGTAGGCAGGTGTATAAGTAGAAGTTTAAGTAAAAAATAAGTGGCTATGAAGTTGATTTTGTAGTGGTAGGGGACGATTCTACCCCTCAAGCATGACGTTACGACCCTGAAGCACGAGAGTACGACCCTGAAGCATGACGGTACGACCCTGAAGCACGAGGGTACGACCCTGAAGCATGAAGTTGCGACCCTGAAGCACGAGGGTACGACCCTGAAGCACGAGGGTACGACCCTGAAGCTCGAAAGTACGACCCTGAAGCACGAGGGTACGACCCTGAAGCACGAGGGTACGACCCTGAGGCACGACAGTACGACCCTGAAGCACGAAGGTACGACCCTGATGCATGAAGTTGCGACCCTGAAGCACGAGGGTACGACCCTTAGGCACTATGATCTGACCTCTGAAATGGCATCTTAAGGCGCAACTAGCACCCACCTCGTTAAGCCATAGAGTCGAAAGGTTCGGGAAACAGTTAATGGATGCGTTCAGCTGGTGACATCCCTCAGATGGGATGGCGGCTTCCCAGATGGTACAGCTAACAAGCTGGTACAGGACTGGAAACATCAAGCTGGTGGAGCTACACAGCTGGTGGAGCTAGCCACACAACCACCCGGGTGCATGGAGGAACCCATCTCGCCGGGCCCAACCATCTGGTTACTTGGCTGTGAGGGACAACCTAATTAGAGGATATAATGGAGCCGGTGCAGCTATCCAAAGGTCGAGATGGGCGAGCGCGGGGAGGAGGAGGAGGAGGAGGAGGAGGGAAGGCGCTGGGAGCCACCCAGCGGGTAGGTGGGTGAGCCAGACGACCGGTGTGGTAGCAGTGAGGGGAGGAGGAGGAGGAGGAGCCACTCAGTGTGGTAGCTGACGTGGTGGGCCCAGACTGCCGGCGGGGTAAGTCAGCTGGCGGGGTCCAGACTGGTGGTAGGGCGCGTGTGGAGGATGGGCCGGTAAAGCGGCTCTTTCTGTCCTCCTCCCCCTCCTCCTTCTCCCATCTCTCCCCCTCTCGTGAGGTAATGGTGGCGATAATCACCACCTGCTGTCCACCACTCCAGTCTGGCATACCTCCCAGCTGTGGCATCATACCTCCAGCCCTCACCCCGCATACCTCCTAACTCACTCCACCTCCCCCACCACCCACACCACACACACCCACACGACCAACATACTGAACGAAACTTCCACTTACCTCCCATTACCTCAACATACAGGCCTAAACACCAACACAGCCCCTAACATACTGGCCTACACCCCAACATGCCGTCCTACGCCCCAAACACACACCCCAACATACCGGCCTGCGCTGTGGCATAAGCCAACATACCGACCTACACTCCGATAAAAACCTACAACATACCTGAAGCAACCATAAGAAAAGGCTGTGAATAAAACACACACACACACACACACACACACACACACACACACACACCACAACTGCATCAGAAGAGTAATTCACACTGAGGACGCAACTTCTCATTTCAATTATTGATCTGACAATGTTTGAGAGGACCTCGGGATTTTCGCATGGAGAGAGAGAGAGAGAGAGAGAGAGAGAGAGAGAGAGAGAGAGAGAGAGAGAGAGAGAGAGAGAGAGAGAGCAAACCGCTCTCCTCACCCCGAGGTCACCAGGAAGACCACAACCCCGTGAGCAAAACGAGGACGACGAGGACAACCCAACGCTGAAAACTCGACGGCATGTGACGTGCGCACGGCGGCACCACCCCCTGGCACGACCCTTGACCTAACCCCCTTTAAAGGCCGGGTCAAAAAAAAAAAAATTGGGGTCACGCTATCATACCCATCAATGCTGGAGGGGAGGGGGGGGGAGAAGGGAGGGGAGGGGTTGGAGATCGATGGGAGACTATTTGAGGGGAGGAATCAGGGAGAACTCCTCCACTGGCGAATGTATGCAGGATCATGTGTTGTTTGGCCAGGGGATGGAAGCTGCCGTGCCGGGGTATAACCACTGGGCAATACCTGCCAGGACGCCACACACACACACACACACACACATACACACACACATGCTGTGGCACCTTGAGGTAAGGAAGGGGGGGGGCAAAAACAACATATGTGGCACCTGGAGGTGGGGAAACAGCAACATATGTGGCACCTGGAGGTGGGGAAACACTAACATCTTCAACACATAGGAATGGGAGAGCGCAACATATGTAGCGGGTGAAAATGGGAAAGAGGAACAGATCAGCCACGTAGGGATGGGACAGACCAACAGATGTGGCAGATGGAATAGGCAAACTAACATACATACGTAGCAGAAAAGAAATGGAATAAAAAAAAATGCGGAGATGGAAGGCGATGGATTTGGCAGGCATGTACACAGGTGGGAGGGCCAGTGGAAAGGAACGCAGATTTAGAGGGAGGGTGAAAAAAAACAAAACAGGACGGACGGAAGAGGGGCGGGCGGGCGGGCGGGCGGAGGAGGAGGGACAGGAAGGAGGGAGAGGGAGATGGGAAGGGCAGTAGAGGGAAGTCGTCCGCCATGAATTGAGGAAGGGGCTATTGATCCGATGCTTGTATAATGTTGGTGGTCCTCTGTCGGCTGCAGGCGGAGTCTCCGGGCCCCCGTTCAACAAGCCCGCGCGGGGAGCGGGTGTCATGAATTACAAGCGCTTGCAGGGGAGACGACAGGATATTTACAACCGCATAAAACTGGCCACGCCATAAAACTTAATACAATACCCTCCTCTGAAGCGGTAATTTGGGAGGAGGAGGAGGAGATCAGGGGAGGTGTAGACACGGACATTACACCGTCATGAATTGAGATAACGCTTATATATGAAATTGTTCATGTAGTCAAGTGTTAGCGTGAGAGATACGGGGGGTGGGGGCGGTGGTGCCTGCGCTCGAGGATGAGGACCTGGCTACAAGTGCCAGGAAGACGAGGCTACATGGTACAGCAGGTAAACTCGAAGGTCGTACTTCAAGTGCCTGAGAGCACCTATAATCTATAGGGGTTCTGCCACTCCAAACACACACACACATATATATATACCCCGCACTCGCTGCTACTGCTGTACGGTGCAGAGAGAGAGAGAGAGAGAGAGAGAGAGAGAGAGAGAGAGCACAAGGCGAGCCAAAGGGAGGGAGTGGGACAGGGAGCAGACGTCATGGGAAAGCATGAAATATAGGAAGGGTAGAGAGATGCACGCCAACCCCCACACGAGTACATTACGACGAGATTCTGCCTTGAGGAAGGGATAGCGCGTAGGGCTCACCGCGTATCTTGTAGCCACTCATCGCACAGCTTGCCTAACTGTCAGTTGAGTGGCCTCCCGACGGCACAAGTCCAAGGCTGTTGCGCGGTCGTTTTGTAACAAACCGCTCGACTGTGTCTTCCACGCGACCTCAGGAGCAGCGTGGCCAACCTCCACATCCAGGTACAACCCATGGGATCAACCGGCCCTACATGGGTAAGTAGGGGTTGTAGGGGTTGTGAGGGAGGAACGAGGAACTGGTGGGGGTGGGTGTTGAGAGTGGGTAGCCCTAATGTCGAGAGAGGGAGGTTGTTGAAGGGAAGGGGAGGTGGGTGGGGGTTTCCCTGTGGATGCAGCAGTAGCAGCGATGTTGTGGCCAAAGCTCGAGGATATAGATAGGGTCGTGGCGGCGGTGGTGGGATTCGAACCACGACCTGCTGACGAGCGTACGCTACCCAGACCCAAGGCGCCACACACGAACACCGAATACTGATCATCATATACACACACACACACACACACACACACACACACACACCCAACAACCCCACAACCACACTCCGACCATTAACAGCCACTCAGACCATCAACGAGACACCCAGTCATCATGGGAAAATCAGCAAAGTGAACTACATTCACAAGTTAAGTTTCTGCGTATAACTTCCAGCACACGTCCCTACAGTTTTCTGTTTTCCCTACTGGGGTAATATTCCCTCCGCCCACCCAAGACTAGTACATGACCCAATATGTACCGTTACATTACCTGTATCATACAGGCCTGCGTAACTGTGAATGGCTAAGGGTCCGTAGGTCAAAGTTCAAAAGCAAAAGGTCATTTTGACAAGTGGGAACGTAATATATATATATGTGTCCGTTATTCAACAGTTATGAATAACTGAATATATAATTAAGTAAAATGATGGATGTCTGACATATGATATATTCACTCATTACATCACACAATTGCTAACAACCCCTTGTGTGCCACGATGCATTACTTAGGCGGTACGACCCTTGACCACGGCGGTACGACCCTTCAGTATAACGATACGACCCTTCAACACAGCGGTACGACCCTTGAACACGACGGTACGACCCTTGAGCACAACGGTACGACCCTTGAGGAAAACGGTACGACATTGAGCACAACGGTATGACCCTTGACTACAACGGTATACGACCCTTGAGCACAACGGTATACGACCCTTGAGCAAAACGGTACGACCTGCAGGTACGCTGGCTTAGTCTCTGGCCTGACCCTTAGGGGGTTTACGGACCTGCACACACACATTTCTGCACAAAAAGCTTGATGACACAGACGGGTCGTCCCTCAGCACACTACACCTGCATAGCACTGTCCTAAGGCAAGAGACGACTATCCCTTGCCATCAGCATTCGTAATCGACACACACACACAGACACACACACACCTATACACGTCCAAATCATCCAACACAAAAACATTAACCTCAGTTACCAAAAGTTTGCAAGCGTCACCCATTTTTCGGTTTAACTACTCGTTAGCGTCTCCCTAACTTTACTCATCTTGAAAAAAAAAAAAAAAAGAATAAGAGAGGGGGAAAAAAAAGCTAAACACTTTCTTTACTTAGCAAACTGTGTGTGTGGAGGGGGGCTGAGCTCTCCCGCTTGGCTCGGGTAATTAGAGGGAGAACGACGGTAGGGAATCTGAGGAAGAAGACTTTCTCCGGAGCTGCTGAGGTGGAAGAAGTCTTAAGGAGAGGGAGGCGGCGTCCTGAAGCGAGAGTCATAGGACTCCCGAGGGCGCGCGAGAGGGGCGCGCGCGCGCGGCTCCTGCAGAAGGGAGGAGGCTGTGAGAAACGTGTGGACACGGGAAGGATAGCGCTAGTACACACCTCAGTACCACACCCTGGTTTATGGTATACATCGTGAGGGGGGGGGGGGGGAATAGATCGAAGAAAACCACCACTATACACCCTCTGTGTACGGGGTGTAGAGGCAGCCTGCAGTTCACAGTCCTTGGAGAGTTGTTCGTACGAGCGGGCATCCAAGCCTCGTAGACACAAGAGCCACAAAACCACAAGCAAGGAACGACCCATCGAGCTACACCTGGGTTGTCGAACCCACACAACCCCTAGATCATAACACGACTACCTCATCCTACCACCAAATAGCACCCACAACTGACACTCCATATACCTCGTCACACTACCAAGCTCAAAAACAAACCTGATGCATAACAAACCCATAACCCTATCCTGTCACTATAACTTATAACCCACCTTAGCTCACGAGAAACAACTTCATAATTCTGCACACGTACGGAAAACGGAGGAGAGGAGGAGAACATCTACAAAGGTGGAGCATAGAAAGATACAGAACGTCAGTCATCAAGGGTCAAGCAAAGGAGGACCCATAAGGACTATGGTCCTCCCGAGGGAGGAGGCAGAGGACTTGGCTCGCCGGCAGGACACACACACACACACACACACACACACACACACACACACGCGCGCGCGCCTCCGGAACACGCCTCTTCCCGCCACTACATATGCTAATGACCCCACGCGGAATTATACCTCACTTACACCAGTTTAACCAAGTGGTCTCGCTAATTGGCCCTACACAGGAGAGGGATGACTGCTCCTCCAACACCACAGGTCACGTGTTCGGTAATACCTCCCACCTTCCCTTTCCCTTAGTGGGTCACCCTAGCGCCCTCCCTGGGTAAATAGCTACCTCCCCCTTTGAGCCACGACACTCCCCTGCCCTGAGCAAATGGTCTTCCTCCGGATAATGTTACAGTCACTGTGGGTGTCTGCTGAGCATCATCCCTGCACACGACTCCCTCACTTCCTCCCTCCCTCCCTCACTCCTTCCCTCTCTCTCTCTCTCTCTCTCTCCCCTTCTGCTCCACACACACACACACACACACACACACACACATACACACACTCTACAGACGCTCTCTCTCTCTCTCTCTCTCTCTCTCTCTCTCTATATATATATATATATATATATATATATATATATATATATATATATATATATATATATATATATATATATATATTCAGCTCGCAACGTGAAATAGTTTCAGCTTGCTCCCTCTCCCCCTTTGTGAGCTCCAAAATACAGTTGTCCGCTCTGTCATATACACTTTTTTCGGTATGCAAGGAATCTACATACACTCTTCTTCCCTCCCCCAAGCTTTCTTCTTTTTTTTTTTCTTTTTCTTTTCACGACGTACAGTTCACAAGCACATTACACACACACACACACACACACACACACACACACACACACACACCACAGCCAATACCCAGTGCGCGCGCGCAGGTCAAACATGGACTTCCACACGAAAGTGGAATACGTGGAAGGTCTACTATCATCACTATCTCAACATAATAACTTACAACCCGATGGCATGAGGCCAGACTGTACCCAGCATCGACTCAACAACGACTATCAAAACATGGTAGATTAGGCTAACGTTAACGAGCCTTAATGAACCACGCCTTTCACAACCTCGACCGCGACCAGAGGAACAAAGAGGCGTGGTGCTCCGTCGGTGTGCATGTATTCACCATCATCCAACGTACGACTGCCAGGTCAAATTGAGTCGACTATTCAAAACCCCCGCTGGCCCTGTCATTGGGCCCAGGGCTTTTAAGGAAAACACAGCAGAGTGTAATTACCGAGTCGAAGACTTGCTATACTGCTCAGGGAATGGTGGAGTTGTGGGTGGGGGAGATCGGGGTTGTAATCAGAGAGCCACGGTTCATTTCTTCTGGTATAACACAACCTCAGCGGAATAACAGGTGTTCTCTGCTGGCGTTCATGCGTTCATATTGAAGGGCGTTCTCAATGCCCTGGAAACGACAACTTTGCCTCCACAATACGACAACTTAATCCTTTCAGTACGATGACGTACGCGTTTGAGTACTATCATTTCACAACTGACCTTCAAAGGTCCAATCAAAGTGCTTCCCACCGTGCGCAAGGGGGTCGCACTATCGTACTTGGGGGTTCGAACCGTCGTGCTCAAGAATCGTACCGTCGTGCTCATGGATCGTTACCGTCGTGCTCAAGGATCGTACCGTCGTGCTCAAGGATCGTTATCGTCGTGCTCACGGATCGTACCGTCGTGCTCATGCATCGCTACCGTCGTGCTCAAGGATCGTTATCGTCGTGCTCAAGGATCGTTATCGTCGTGCTCACAAATCGTACCGTCGTGCTCGAGGTATTACTGTATCACCATCCAATCCCATTTACCATTCTGACAAATCAGTACCAGAGTGAGTCGGTATTCTCCAGCATTCATGCATTTATACATCCCCATGCATGCATGTACACGCACAGACATTAATAAACATGCGTACATCAATATGGGCTCCTGTAATATATATATACACAACCTCCATGCCGACCTCACCATCAATTAGCTTCGGATCCACACATGTACAATATCAAAAATGAATGATTAATCGTGAATAATGACTGATTAATCACGAGGCATGAATGATCCACAATAGATAATCAAAGATCAATCATGAATGATGAATAACATGTTCCTGGATTAGGACACAAACCCAACAGTCGACTTACCCGACCCACCAAAAACAACGTCGTCTTCAGCGTACGGGAAGGTACGATTCTGCGACAAACACGACGGTACGATACTTGAGATCGACGGACGACGTGGCCCTTGAACACGACGGTACGATCCTTGAGATCGACGGACGGCGTGGCCCTTGAACACGACGGTACGATCCTTGAGATCGACGGACGGCGTGGCCCTTGAACACGACGGTACGATCCTCAAGATCGACGGAGGGCGTGACCCTTGAACACGACGGTACGATCCTCAAGATCGACGGAGGGCGTGACCCTTGAACACGACGGTACAACCCTTCAGCAGACGCCCCTCGGGTACAATAAAGGGGTTCGTCGCGTCGTGTGTTCGAGGAGTAAACCATCCAACTTCGGGGGTTTTCATTACCGGAGATCCATAATTCAACCCCGGAGTCCGACACAGTCCGTCTGCGTCCAGGATTTCCATCAGATTTACTGCATAATTAAGTCAGGAACGTAACGCTCTACGTTCTCCTGAACATGAAACAAATTATCATAATGACGGACATAAATAAAGCAAACTCGTTCCCAACGACAGGTTTAAAGTCATGTGTTTATCATTATAAATCTATAACTATAAACAAATAAAGGTAAACTGATATTGCCGCATTGCCCTGATAATCCTCATCTCTACAATGACTTGATAACCATTATTATCGACACGTTATCACACCGACCGAATGATATCCCTCCACTCATTATCACACTGACCTAATATTCTTCTCCCTATGTATACATAGACCTGATATCCTACCCTCTGTATCACTCAACTGACCTGGTCACCCACAGGTCATGGAGCGGAGGACCTGAAGTTTGTACAAGGATAAGACCTGATTTGACCTGATGTGATGCGAACGGACCATGGTTAACCCTACGTCACCAGTCACCACAGCAGTCTATTGACAGAGACGGGCAAATGTCTATCTACAATGGAAGTATTCACCACCACAAAAAAAATTAAAAAACGTAATGTGGGGGGAAATAGGAGAGGGGGGGGGGATGTGGGGGGAGATGGTCGGAAAGGGGGTCTTCTAATGTAGATGTTGCACAGCCTAATTTTACACCGTCGTTGAACTTGTGTTAATTAAGCTAAACGACCTCACGATAGCTACATACCCCCATCTCCGCTGTTTAATAGGATCCACCCACACACACCCAACCCATTTTCTTTCCTTTTTTTTTTTTTCCTCTTACTACGGTCTGCCGGCCAGCTCTCAAATATTTACCTCATCGGATATTGAAGTCAGAATGATAAAATGGGGGGGTGAGGAGGAGGAGGTGGTAATAATACAGCTGCATCTTGCGCCATATCTGGGTACAATAGGAAACTACAATGGCCTTCCTGTAGTCTGTCTGAGGATAAAAGATAAACATTTCGTTTACACCCTCGTGAACTGGAAAGAGTTAAACCAATAAATCGAGTTATTCCCAAATGATGAAGATTGTGTCAGGTGTTGAGAGCTGAGTGTGGGGAACACAGCATGAGGAGTGACTGTAGGAAACTGTATGTCTACTGACTCTAAGCTTACTGACTGTAAGGAGGACTGTATGCAAAAAGCTTTAAAACTGTAGCTGGTAAATAGAATGTGTCTACAGGTAGTCAAGCTTCAATCAACATGCAATGCACGTAATAACAATTATCTTGCTAACCTGAATCTGTTATCAGCTCTGTACGCTCACGTCTGCCGACTGCCTAAGACTGAGTTCCTCCCTTGCCAAAGCAAAGTGGAGGGGATAAACATGGTCTTCTTCCTCGCCATAGAATGTGGAGCGGTGGATATAAAGTACCAATGAATGTAAGTCTAGACTGCACTGTGCCAGTATGAGATTCACCAAGACGCATCTTACCAAGCTGCCCCCAGCCGGTGTGATTGTGATAATAGATGCTCCGTCTTGTAAGTATATTGAGGAACCACGGATGGAAGAGGAGGTGACAAATGAAGCAAAGACAGAACACGTGAAACACACATGATTCAGGTTTCCCCCAACCACACACACACACACACACACACACACACACACACACACAGGATCATAACCAGCAAAAAATTTCCCAAACCGCGTTGGGACGACAGCGGAAAATTTTGCCCCGGCAAAATCTAATTGCCAACAGTGTTTAATTAACAGGGAGGACGTGTCTTCTTCATATTCCCAGACCTCAGGAGCAGCAGCGAGCAATTAAGCAGGCTGGGAAGGACCTCCCCAGCTCGTGAGCTGAGAGATTAAGCCAAGAAAACACACAAGTGTAAGACCGACCCACCCACCCACCCGCCCGGCCCGCCCGCCGTCAAGCACTGGGCGGGGCTCGTTAAACGAAAGGGCCGGGCGGGCGGGCGGGCGGGTGGGTTGGTTGGGGGTTTAAGAGAGCAGATGGTAAGCTGAGCTTGCTAACGCCCTTATTAACCAGGTCGGAAACTGTGTGACTTGTTGCTGCTGTGGCCATGCCCGGGCCACGAAGCCACACCCCGGGCCAGAGCAATGAATGGCTTCCAGACCCGCCGGGGACGACATACAAGAGGCCCAGCCAGAGTGGGGCCAACACACCTGAAAGATCATCAGAACGAATGAGTCTGTGAGTGAATCCCGACACCCACACGTGTGTGTGTGTGTGTGTGTGTGTGTGTGTGTTCAGATGTAATCCCCGCTGACGCGAGCGTGTAGAAGCAGGAAAATTACTGTAGACAGCCATATGGGGTTAAAGGAAATGTATAAAGAACTTATGACAATTCCAGACCACTGACTTAGGTGGAACACTGACCCGCCTACTAGTGACGATCGAGAAGTACGACGTAAGACCCACAAGTACACACAACCATTACGTTTTCTTTTTTTCCGTTCCTGGAACCATTAATAGCAGAGTTCTGGCTGGCATCGTTTTCTACGATCCTCGCTACACTTCCCTGGGTTTCATCAATTAATCTTCCACGCTACGCTTTCTTGCACGTTCACAAGTGCGCTAACACACCCGCTTCAGATCCCCCCCTCTCTTCCAGCCAGCCTGGCGCATGCGTGCTGCACGGAACACAAAAAAAAACATACTTCCTATGGCACGTACACACACACACACACACACACACACACACACACCACCCCGCCGACGGTTTTCTGTGAGAAAGGAATATCTTAGGTGTTGAAAACGCTGGATTAACGAGTCTTCCTCGTTACCAGCGTTAAGGAGAGGGGGGGCAGGGGGGGTAAACTCACCTGGGGTGCTGGTATGACACCCGTGTCATTAATGAAGACGGTAATTAGCATGATGGCCAGCGATCATACCGTATGACTACGTCACACACACACACACACACACACACACACACGTATTTTTCCCCACGTAAACAACAAAGGGAATATATTATCAGCACGACTTTCATTTTGTTGTTTTTAATTACAAAAATATGTAAGGGGGGAAAAAGAAATCTTCAACACGAATAATGTAAATGTCTCGGGTTTGCAGTCAAAGGGTTGGGGGGGATGGGTGTTGGGGAAGGGGAGGTGAAAGCTGGGTGTTGGGGAAGGGTAGGTGAAACCTGGGTGATGGGGAAGGGGAGGTGAAAGCTGGGTGATGGGGAAGGGGGAGGTAAAAGCTACTGCCAAACACCAGTTGCTCAACGTCACCCCAAAAAGTCCCCATCACTAATTAACCTCCCCATCACCTCCTAAACTCCCATTCCTCCTCCCCTCCCCCACCACCTCCCCAAACACAATCATACACACCCCACTACAGCCACAGACTCGCCCCGGAGCACAAGCCTCCCCTCACCCCAGCTCCTCCTCTCGCCCCTTACACCCCGGAAATTTAAGCTAACGCTTCTCTATATTCCACGAAAGGCGACCATTTTTTCCTGGAACTCCTCCCCCTTTTTTTCTCCCCGGCCAGTCTCCCCGAGGAACCTCCTCTGGGCCCAGCAACCCTAGCAGACTGCTGAGCATGCAGTACCGTCACTCCCCAGACGCACATTTTACAACTCATTCACTCCATTATACAACCCATTCCCTCCATTACACAACCCATTCACATCTTTTTACAACTCATTCACTCCATTATACAACCTGTTCTCTCCATTATACAACCCATTTTCTCCATTATACAACCGATTCACATCTTCTTACAACTCATTCACTCCATTACACAACCCATTCACTCCATTATACAACTCATTCACACCATCACTCAACCCATTCTCTCCATTATACAACCCACTCACTCCTTTATACAATACATTCACATCATTATTCAAGCTCTTCACACCATTATACAACCCATTCTCTCCATTATACAACCCATTCCTTCCGTTATACAACGCATTCACACCATTATACAACCCATTCACTCCATCACACAACCCATTCACTCCATCACACAACCCATTCACTCCATCACACAACCCATTCCCTCCATTACCATCGTGTACCCAGGAGAAATACGAAATAGAACATGAGACTTACACAGCAAAGAAAATGGAAGAGATCTGAAAATGAAATATCAATATGAAAAGAGTGAAAAAATGAAAGAGCCCATGAATAAACAGTATGACAATGCTGAGAGAGAGAGAGAGAGAGAGAGAGAGAGAGAGAGAGAGAGAGAGAGAGAGAGAGAGAGAGAGAGAGAGAGAGAGAGAGAGAGAGAATGATGAGACGTGAAAAAAACGGAGGAAGAATCATTATGACGAAATGAGAGGAGATGATAAACAGAATATATGAAAAGAGGAGAATAACGAACGAAAAAAAAAGAAATAACCCAAGGGTCATCATCATGAGAACACATCATGAACGAAAGACGAAACCATGAGAAAGAAAAAAAAATGAACACAAGACAAAGAAAAATGATGGTACAAAACAAAGGTTTCAAAACAAAAGAACATTACAAAAAAAGGGTGAATATGAAAAAGAAATTGTCAGACGAGGTGAGCACACACACGCACACGCACACACACACACACACACACACACACACACACACACACACACACACAAGTCTGTTTAATTACTGAGGGAGGTGAGAGCGGTGTGTATGAGGGAGGAAGGCAGCACGCATCTGGGGGATGATCTAACTTACATGCATGGGATAGACTCTCCCTGGATAGTAAGGACGGGTGGGAGAGGGTTGTTAAAGGGGATAGAGGAAGGAAGGAAGGAAGACACGAGAGTAGTGAATAGAAGAAGAATGTACAGGACGAGTGAGGTGGACAGAGGAAATGCCAGAGGGAGAGAGGCGAGAGCACGTATGTGTATGTGTGTGTGTGTGTGTGTGTGTGTGTGTGTGTGTCGATATCAGTTTCATCTATAAACCAATATTCACGTCATTGGAAAGCTGTTTTACAACCGGAATTTTCGAAACAGGAGCAGGATGGAGGAGGAGGGAGTGAGGTATGCCTCTCACATATAACTCTCTGCCGGAGCGAAACTGTTTTGGAAGAAATCGTCTCGCAGGCATTCACGGCGCCAAACGGTATAGCGAACTGCGATCGTCTGCGTTCGATCTGCGCATGCGTGGCGATAGAGGACGTAAGAGGCTGTGTTACGTGTCTGTTAGTGGGCCACGGCACGTTTTCTTGCGCGTAAAGAAGACGCAACGACAGTCTCCAGGGGGACACTACACCACGTGATCTAGAAGACACACAGAACAGACGGGGTGTACACGTCCGGCTCTGCCGCCCGATGACGCGTACGGCTCCCCGCAGGACGACGCATGGTCTTCGCTCGCGGTACATACCAAACCAGGAAGTGAGAGGGGGGGAAGGTGGGGTCCGCGAGGTTTGGCCAGCCAGCCAGGCGGACAGAGAACCCCTGGAAAACTGGATTTATGGCCCTGCTCGAGCCTGGCTGACGACCTCAGTGTTCACAGCCACACACACACACACACACACACACACACACACACACACACACACACACACACACATACACGAAGCTGTCCATACCTACCTCCCGTTGAGTACATTTTGCCAAACAATAAGAGGCGGGGGGGGGGGGGGCAGTACGGAGCACAGACCGCAGAGAGAGAGAGAGAGAGAGAGAGAGAGAGAGAGAGAGAGAGAGAGAGAGAGAGAGAGGGAGGGAGGGAGAGCAAATCAAGATATGGGAGTGAGATCCGACATCACCTCAGTCTTATACGGGTATAACAATTCAGGTAACACGGCGACCCACACGGACAGCGAGGGTGGAGGGGACCAGGCCGCTATCATCACCCTCCCTCCCTCACTCTCTCCCTCACCACAGTGTACACAGCAGTACACCACCCCGTCTACGGCTGTGACTCAGGGAGAGTAGGAGGAGGAGGAGGAGGAGGAGGAGGCTGGTGTTGGCGGGAGGGGCCAGGCTTCTCTGACAGCTCCTGCCGAGGAAAGTTCAAGATTTATCCTCCCTCCATATTGGGGGACAGAGGAGGGGGGATCTTTCTGCCCGAACTCTCTCTCTCTCTCTCTCTCTCTCTCTCTCTCTCTCTCTCTCTCTCTCTCTCTCTCTCTCTCTCTCTCTCTCCTTTCCCAGCTATATATTCGGGAGGGACTACTTCCCCAGCTGAGGGTTCCTCTCTCCCCGCCCAGCCCTTGGCATCATAGCGTCTACAGCAGCACGATCACTGACCCCCAACACCGACGTGTGTCACCTGGCATACCCACATATACCCTTCTGTTACCCTGACCCAGAGGCACAACAACCTTCACAACCTAGGACCATGTACACAACAGCCTTCACAACCTGGACCAGGAACACAACAACCTTCACAACCTGGACCCAGGTGCACAGCAACCTTCACAACCTATAAGACCCAGGTGCACAACACAGCATCAATATGTACAGAATAAGCAACACATAAGCCAACCGACATGTGCACTACAACTTCATAATTACCCACGTCCACGTGCACAGAGTTTTAACAGAAATAGAACATAAGTGCCCAAGTCTTAATCGACCTTATCCAAGTGGACAGGAATGTCTAAATCATCCAGAACTTAGATTCGACATCAAGACTCCATTAAACAGGAGAAGCTGCGCACGAAAACAGAGATCACTCAGACCCCAAGCGCTACATAAAGTCCTGATCAAGAGGACGAAGTGGAGGAAGAAGACCGAACCACTCAGGGCCCTACATGAGTGAGGGGTTATCAATGCCCTGGACAGTAGACGGGACGCAAATGCACCACACTGATGGGATGGGAAGAGAAAGGCATGTGGGAGGGTGAGGATGGGATGCCAACGGGAAGGGTGGCTGAAGGGAAACATGGACGGATAAGAGCGAGAAGGAAGGAAAGACGAGATAACAACCTCCACTTCAAGTAGAGTCCAAGTTCTCGAAAAACCGGATTTAAAGTTTGCTCGCAGGATACGACAAGGAAGCCGCTACAGTGGCTTCCGTGTTATAATACAGGATGAGGACACACGATCATAACGTGGAATGAGGTGGGGAATTAACAGGGAAGAATGAGGGAAGGAGTAAAAGGAAGAATGGAGAGTGATTGCCACAAGACAGAATGATGGAGGGAGTCTAAAGCAGAATGAGTGAGGCATCATGAGGCAGAGTGATGGAGAGAGAGAGAGAATATATATACAAAAGACAAGAACCCACAAAGAAAGTGCGGGGAGAGAGAGAGAGAGAGAGAGAGAGAGAGAGAGAGAGAGAGAGACGCAGGAGGAGGAGGGGTGTGTGTGTGGTTGGGCGCTAATACGCAGGAGGAGGAGGGATGTGTGTGTGTGTGTGTGTGTGAGGAGGGGGGTGCCAATGGCCGAGTTGGGAGGCACTAAGAGCTAGACACAAGTTTGCAGCTGGCCAATATCACTGCTCTCCAACCAACAGTCCCGGTAAACATTTTCCAGCGGGGAGTCAGGAAACAGATAAGACTTCTTGAGCACAATGGTACGGCCCTAGAGCACAGACGGCAAGGCCCTTGGGTACTTCTGCCCTCAAATTTCATCATAGGGCGGGGGGTGGTGGTGGGGCCCATCATATTAAGGGCTTGTCCCCCTCGTGCTCAATGGCCGTACCGTCCAGCACTCTGGCCATGAACCATCATGAGAAGCGCTTCCCTCTCCACACACCCTCCTCCCGGGCGTGGCCACGCGGATTAATACCATACCCTCCCCCGAACACACCCCCATCCATCAGGAGAGTGTGAAAGCCAGCGATGGGCAGCGCCAGCTGAGGTGAAGATGAACGAGGACCACCTGTGAGGGAGGGAGGGAGGAGGAGGAAGTACACCAGCTGAAAAGAGCGGGCGGGAGTCGTCACCACCAACTGATATAGGAGGAAGACTGAAAAGAAAAGAGAGAGTAACAGAAAAAATAATAAAGTCCTCCGTCACAAACAATAAACTGTACGTATCCATATGTTTCTCAGATGGAGGTAGAGTGATTTTTTTTTCTATATAAAGAGACTAAACCTTTCTCATCGACAAAGGTCAGAGGTCAGAGGTCAGAGGTCAGAGCATCGTCTGTGGTTATGTGAGGTTTTCATCCCCCCCCCCTCCACCCCACACCATCCCCTCTTCTACCACTTCTTTCCTTCTTTCATCTAACGGTCTACCTCCCTTTTCACCATCTCTCTCTCTCTCTCTCTCTCTCTCTCTCTCTCTCTCTCTCTCTCTCTCTCTCTCTCTCTCTCTCTCTCTCTACCCACCCTTCTTCCCATTTTCTCCGGCTCTTCCTCCGGGCCCCACCCCTAGTCGTGGGCGAACCCGCGCTGCGATGATCGCCGGGAACTTGGGTAATTAAAATTCAGGGCGAGTCATTACACGAGGCAATACCAGCATCTGATGACAGCGGAGCGGGCGTGCCAAGGCTCCTCCTCCTCCTCCTCCTCCTCCGCCAGCAGGACTTGGGCGGGGAGAGAGAGAGAGAGAGAGAGAGAGAGAGAGAGAGAGAGAGAGAGAGAGAGAGAGAGAGACTTGGGGGGGGGAAGACCTGGAAGGGAAGGGAGGGGGACGACTGAAGAATCTGGAAAGGGCCAAGGAAAACACGTGGGTATGGCTGAGGAATCTGGAGGGAAGACATGAGGAAGGCTGAGGGGGAGGCAGAAGACTACTCCACGGAAGACTTCGGGAGGCCAAGGAAAGGGCTGGGGGGGAGAGATGTCTGGGGGAGTTAGAAGATGGGTCGAAAGGTCTAAGGAAAGGGTTGAAGATGGGTAGGAAAGGCTGGGAGTAGCTAGTCAGGGAGGAGGCAGGCTAGAAAAGGCTTGGAAAAGGGTAGGAAAGGCTAAGAAGGACAAGGAACTATAAAAGACGGCCATGATGCAAAACTGGACTACATATGTTGCAGAAAGACAGGTCGTTATACACCCACACCATAAGAATATACGTTATCTACCCACACTATTAGAATCTATGCAAGAATAACTCACCATCTATCTATCACCATGCTCAGACAGAGAGAGAGAGAGAGAGAGAGAGAGAGAGAGAGAGAGAGAGAGAGAGAGAGAGAGAGAGAGAGAGAGAGAGAAGACAACACATACCACAATATACGACAACCAGAGAAATAATAGCAAAAAAAAAAAAAAGATATTCAAAGAACTATGTAAAGGTCTCGTCTCACTACCAGGCCAGCAAGAGTATTCCGCCATAACTGACGGGAGATAAGAGCTATCAGCGAGAGACACCAGACTCTTCATCTCTCCAGAGATATGTCTCTTAACTCCTCCCAGAGGAGACGCCATGCTTCTTCTTCTTCTTCTCCTACTTCTTCTTCTTCTTCCTGGACCACTGGTTAAATCAGTTTACCTCCCGTCTGTACAGTTCCTCTGAGCCTCCTGTATCTATAATACCAACGACATTACAACAATAACAGTGTATGTATATCTGGCCAAATGTATGATTCGTTACGTGTGCTCGAAGGAGTATACTTTCATGTATATCCCGGGCGAGGACTAGGTTCTTCACATCCTTGTGTTCGTCATCACTTCTGCACACAATCATGTTGTGTGATGATGCTGAAGTTATCGTCTATCCTCCCGGAAAGTCGGCTCACTCGTTACGGTACAACCCTTGAGCACGACGGTACAACCCTTGAGCACGACGGTACAACCCTTGAGCACGACGGTACAATCCATGAGCACGACCTTACAATCTCTGAGCACGACAGTAAAATCCCTGAGCAGGACGACACGAGCCTTGAACCTAACTATTGTGGGTCAATGCCAAAAAATACTTCATGTTATTTCCGCATCTGTACACAATCAACACTTGATCCTTACGTCAACATGAGAGCGAACTCATTACTGCTTACAACACAGTAAGCTGATGCAACGTACAGCTCACACAACAAGAAGCTCAAATCCTAGTCAGTTCATATGGTTATCGTCGCACAAACATATATATATACATACAAACATACACACATATATATATACATTCATGCATACATAAACAGACAGACAGGAGAGACAGACACATCCAGCCCAGCAGGGCGTGTATACCCAACAGCCAAACGCTATTCTTCAACATATATCGAAGAGCCTGAGAAATATCGCTCTGAGTTCTTGCCCTCCCCATCTGTCAACAAAATATCTGGCACCTGGTTTTGCCTCCGCGTGTCAGACAGCCAATAAAAGAACGTCGTCATAACTGATCGCCACCCTAGGTCTTCCCTCACACCAAAACAACGAATATCACGAAAACAAAACAAAAAACGAAGGAAGGAAGGAAGGGAGGGAAGGGAAAAAAAAAAAGGAAATATGACATTGACCCAAAACACACGTTTGTCCAGACAAGCAACGAATGTGATGAAAACATCAAAACAAACAAGGACACGAGAGAAAAGCTAAAACAAAAGGAAAACTACAAAACATGATTAAAAAAAATGCATAAAACATGTCAAAACGAGCAAGAAAAACAAAACCATGTTGACCAAAAAAATAAAAGCTATATACCACGAAACAAGTCAAATTAAACAAAAAGAAATAAACAACACCACATATCCTCTGTCGACGTATGCAGACATCATCATCAGATAACCTGTCAAAACACACTGACATATGGAGATATGAAGAAAAAAAAATACATACATACATCATAAAAATATCCCATAAAATCCCAGACCGGGATTTTACAAAGTTTACTGACACGAAAACACAGTGTTCGATCGGATGCCGCAATATAATTTTGAGAGTCAGTCATCCGTTCAAAGCCTATTCCAGAAGACCGAAATCATAACAGGGACCAGCGAGAGGAGAGGAATGGCATTAAAAATACAATCACCAGTGAGCGTTTGGCCTGGAAGAATAGATGAATGCGGCTACATACCTATCTCTAGACAGACGAGAATCTCAACACGACACGTCGAAGTGAAAACATATATATATATATATATATATATATATATATATATATATATATATATATATATATATATATATGTAGACTGTCCTCTGAAAAATGCACGGTGAGCCTACATATGTAATCTAAATTATACATATAGGCATCCTGTATTCATACGTATGCTCTGAGCGATGCATACGTGTGTAGAATGCTCTTCTATGGGACATGGCTCAAGCCACACCTACGGCAACAAGGACAATAGCCCAGAACATGAGGGCTTCTGTGGCGCCGCTGCTCTCCTAGACACGATCCCTGCAGCGCTAGATGGCCGGTGGAGCCAGCCAGCCACCCAGCCAGCGCTACGCTACACTCATCTCACATTACCTAAGTTCGCAAAAAAAAAAAAATTGAATAAATAAACTAGAATAACATTATCAAAGTTTGCCTAGGGGAACCTAACCTAATCTAACATTACCTAAGTTAGCAAAAGAACCTTAGACGAAGCTAACGTTAAGCTCGCACACGATCGTAAAACAATGTAAAGACAAAAAAACTTGATGTTCATGACACAGTTTACATTATCTTACTCTATTGGTCGTGCGGAAGTCATTCATCCATTTGGAAAACAGACACCCCGAGTCCTTCTGTTTATCTTAACTACTGGATGATAACAGTGATAATAATGATGATAATGAGATAGTGTAGTGGTAATGGTGCTGTTCCCGGACACCAACGATGGTTAACTACAGCAATGACATGATTACGACGACGTCCTTCGAAGCTGTGCTACTGTACCGCTGTGGCTGGAAACAGCCGGGGGCCATGAAGGTGGAGATTTTGAGACAATGATTTCAAGATGATGAACATGACCTGATCATGGATAATGAGAATGGGTATGATGAGACACAGATCACACTCATCGTAACCTTTGCCTGATGCGTGGGTTACACAGCAAACGATGTTAATTACAGTAATCAAGTGTTATTTGCGCTGCGGATCACCACTGCGCTTGCTGGCTCGGTGGACAAGGTTTGACCAAGTGCACTACGAGGTCAAATGTCTACCTCTCGTACTATAAATACTAATTAATACACTGTAATCACCGGGTCAAAGGTGACGCTCAGATTTTAATCATCAGCAAACACTGTTTCTAAGTGCTGTATACACAAGGCAATGTCTATATTCACCCCCCTTACCCCCTCCTCCCTCACAACGCACTCTATACTGAGAGAGAGAGAGAGAGAGAGAGAGAGAGAGAGAGAGAGAGAGAGAGAGAGAGAGAGAGAGAGTGGAGGAGGGCGTTCCTCCAGATACCACCACATTGGGTACCATTAATCCAGCGGGCCCTCGAGGGGTTCATGACGCGTCACACGACCTAATATGTTGCTGTCTTCCCTGGCCCTTCAGCACCAATGGCGGTACGACCCTTGAAACAGGGCGGTGTGACCCTTTGAGCACGACGACACGATCCTTGAGCATGACGTTAGCGCCCCTTGATCACGAGGGCACGACCCTTGAGCACGACGCTACGAGTCTTAAACACTACGGTACAACCGATGCACACGACAGTACGACGGAGCATGGAACTGGCAAGGTTCCTGGTGTATTCTAAGGATGGGTTCCATACGGTGTTAATCTGAATGAGACGAGGACCTGATGAGGTGTTGCAAGAAGTAGCCCCCTGATCGTACGATCTGAGAGCCCAGTGTGTCTAGAAATCTCTCGTGTACCCACATTTTCTTGCTTCTAGGCTTTCTCCTCTTAGAAAGGTTAAAGTCAACCATCTCAAACACAGGTGAAAAAAATACAGCGCCCAGAAGCTAAGTTTCCAAACTGAAGTGGGAGCCCGGTACAGAAAATAAAGTATACCGTTCCCTCAAGATAGCCTGAGGCACAGTGAGGCGGGCTGCTGGTGCTCACATCGTTAGAAACACTAGTCTCAGTCACTATAAGTCCGATGACTTCACCCCGAGAGCGTCATATGCTTGCATCCACAATAAACCTTAGCTGTGAATAGTCTTTGAAAACATATATGTGGGGCCAACGGTTTTTGCCAACACTGTGGCAAAGTTAAACGCCAGGCCATCCAAATCAAAGGATGTACCATCGTGCTCAAGGGGGTTTGTCATACCTTAGAAAGCTTACTGAAGAACAGAGGTCCAAGTTTTACAATCCTGTTTAGCGATCGAGACTCCACGGCTCACCTCCCAGACGCCCGCTTAGCTAGCCACTCCATGAGAGTTCCTCCCGAGTTTTACCAGATACCCTCTGGACACGAGCCTACCAAGTTCCTTGTGAAATTACAATTGTTCAGAAAGTCCTGCCTAAGGTTGAAGAATACTGGTCCCGCTGACCATTCCAGACAACGTTCTTAAAGACGTCTCTGGAAAGCAGCTGAAGGCTCGCTTACTCCGCCTAACAGCTTTAGGGGCGACCCGATGAACCTCACGCTGACCTCTTGGTATATCTGAGGGCGAGGCAGATCACTCCTCCCAAACCCCACCAGTCAACGTCGAAGGAAACCTCCCAACCCTGACGATTAGTCTGGGAATAAACCTCAGTAACTCTGGTTAGTCCTAGAGGAGATGAGAAGGAGGAGGAGGAGGAGGAAGAGGAGGAGGAGGAGGAGGAGGAGGAGGAGGAGGAGGAGGAGGAGGAGGAGGAGGAGGAGGAGGAGGCTAGATAAATCTCGTTATAGTGACAAATGAGCTATGTTCGGGAGGGAGGGAGGGAGGGAGGGAGGGAAGTGTGGACCTTAACAATCTGTTGCACGGGGACTTATATCGTCATCCCGCCGGTCGCAGTCGCTGCCGCACTCTCACCTGGGCCGCAGCCATTGCCGCGCATCCCCACCTGGGCCCCACCGTACCACATCCCAAGGCCAGGTGCCCACCAACCACTAAGATTAATCGTACAAGTTGCTCTAGCTTCAACAGCTGCAACATTGGCATGCAAGAAGTGCGTCTCTTAGTGGTAGTGCTGCTGCTGCTGGTGGTGCTGCTGGTGTTGCTGCTGGTGCTGCTGCTGCTGGTGTTGCTGCTGCTGGTGTTGCTACTGCTGGTGCCTCGTGTGACACAGCTGCACCACCTTAAGACATCCTCCTGCTATCTAAAGACCTTCTTCCCTCACCACGGATGGCTGACCACACACGTGAATACTATTCCTTCCTCGTAAACACACTGTGCTGATCGTCTTTGTGGTCTTATACCTTACGATGAGTTCGGAGGTCTTCTACCTACCTACCCCCTCTCACAGCTAGGTCTGCCAAATTTCACCATCTTCACTGCAGACAGACAAACACACAGCCAGCCAGGAGAACAAGCAGGCAGCCAGACAGACAGACAGACAGACACCGAGCCAGCCTACCATACACAGTGCGAGGCCAGGCAGCGCGCGGAACCGTGAGGATCAACTCGCCACTTAATTCCATTTATCTGCTCAAACAGACTCCAAGCAAAACAAACAGCTTCGCTCGCTGCTCCCACCTCAGCTACACACACACACACACACACACACACACACACACACACACAGCTTTTTTTACCAGAGTCTCACAGCTACAGCGATGGATGATAGCTGTTTCCACAGCTATAAGTTCATCTCTGTCCCGTATCTCTTTTTCTTTTTTCTATTATGGACGAAGGAAGTCATATAACTACAACAGATAACTCAGCACAACTTACTACAATCCTGTACTCGTCTATATTATGTGGACAGCGAAGGAAAGATCTTTATCTCTGACACTTGCTGACTACATGGCAATGCTGTAAGGTCCCTCGTGGCTGTTCTGCCGTCAAAATAAATATTATCAATCAACACATGACGTCGCTGGAAAGATATTCTTCCATCTCCACTCACTCCATCTAGCTACTCCATCACGTCTTCCACCTCCACGACCCCCAAAGCAGACGACCAGGCCAGGCCAGCCAGCCGGCAGGACCCTTCGCCAGCAGCGAGGCTAGAGTACAGATGACCTCTCGTGAACTGACGACCCTGAAGGCGGAGGAGGAGGAACCATGATGGGCGAGGGGAAGAGCCAGATGGAGGGAAGGTGACGGGTATCCGACGACGACCATCCTTCTGCTGGAGTGACCGTATGACGCCTGGGCCAAACACACCAGACCGTCCCGCAACACCACAAGATAACAAGATAACTCCTGCTGTACCTTCCCCACTACACCCACTACACCCACCCACCGCACAGTTGAAGATGGCGCCTGGATGGGAGATGGAAGAAACAGGTCATCTCTGATAAGTATGAGGACGGAGGGACACGGATGAGGTATATATATATATGTCACCCTTTTACCCCTTCCTCTTCGTCTTCTTGCCCCTCTCTCTCCCTCTCTTAGCCTTCCCATTTCACCCCCCCCCCCCCTTATCTTCCATCTTCCACTACCTTCACCCCTCCCAGAATCATCCACTTTCCTCTCCTACAATCCTCCCCTCCAACTAGCCTGGCATAATGGGAGTCTTCACCTTGAAGAACGGGACTTTTGGCACAGCGTTACAACCCTTCCATCAGCCAGCCAGCGGTGGTTGTAGGCTCATGGATAAACGACTCATCTACGTAGACAGATACATACATAAACACACATTCTATCTACCAGTCTCCTAAAACAGGCAATCATACCTTAAACTCCTCCCCCAGGCAGATGATGACGTAAAAAAGGTAGACAGAATATAAAGAAAATGGGAAAAATAAGAAAAAAAAACACCTAGGAATGAGAGCTAGAGAAAATCGTTAACCACAAAATACAACAGTCTGGGTCATTACCATAAGAACAGGGCAGTGTCAATACGATCATGAATATTAACAAGTACGACACAGGAGGAAAAAAACACATCTGCACGAAAGCAACACACAAGACATGATAAATGGCACATCAAACTATCTAAAATTTCCAAATCATCACAACAAAAAGTATTTTTAAGAATATATCCTCACGGAAAAATATATAAATACATAATCAAAGAGGATCAGACTCCATCCAATAATATGCTTTTTGCATCAGAACTTCTAACCATTTAAACGACCTTGCCACACACGATGGATGTGCATAGTTCCAGACCCTCTGCTGGAAATGCTCCAAGTTTCGTATACTGGAAGTGTGGAATTCCAGAGACCAGACCGGAAACACAGACTCCATAAACCAGGACCCGGGAGGCGGGTTTCAATAGCCTTACCCGGAAACGTACATTTCCAGACACCAGATCGGATATGTGGAGGTTCCCCAACACCAAAGAAGAAATGTGTGTTTCCATTTAACGAACAAGAAACTTATATTTCCATACCAGGTCTGGAAATTCAGGGTTCCAGTCACCAAACTGGACTCTCTATTCAGAGCTCCAAAACCAACGCTAGAAATTTTGCAAGTGCCATTCACCCAATCAACTTTAGGCCTCCAAAACCTATCCTGGAAATTTATAGTCCCATATCCCGGAACTGGAAATTTAGATCTCCAAAACCCATCCTGGAAATTTATAGTTCCATATCCCGGAACTGGAAATTTAGAGCTGAAAAAAAAAACAGACTGGAAATTTAGAGTTCCATTCTGCTGACTGGAAACTAGGATTTCCAGGCACGAAAAGAGAAACACCGAATTCTATGCACCCAAATGAAAATGTGGAATCCCCACCCCCCGTTCTGACCTGGAAAATGGACTTCCATACGACTGACCCGAATATGAAAATCTATGCAGTGGACCCGAATGGCATAATTCTACCCATCGGATTGGCACATCCAATTTAGTTTAACAAACTAAATATCCAGAACCAAACCAGCAGCCAATCAACTCATCATCAACCTCACCAATATACAACCGGTGTCGAATACTCTGATCACTCATGCCGGAGTCATCAGATGACAGGCGTCTGATAACATCTCCTGTAATGAACCACAGTGTTCCGCTTCCTCTCTGAATGACAAATATCTCCCACCTGTACTGTACGGCTGTAATTAAAACCCAGACCCGGGTCACTACCCTGTAATTTACCTTAATGATACTAAAAAAATAAAATTCCACGAGTTCTTTTATATTCTGGAAATGTTTCGTCAAACAACCCAAGAGAAGTTCTTGATTGTTCTTGTTTCTCTAGGGATTTCAAAGCCTATATTTCTTGCAAATGTTTTCAAGACGTCTGTACAGAAGGATACCTTCGCTCTACCATCGTGACCTCGTCTTACTTCTATGGAGGCTGTGGAGGGCTGTGGAGGGCTGTGAAGGGCTGTGGAGGGCTGTGAAGGGCTGTGAAGGGCTGTGGAGGGCTGTGAAGGGCTGTGGAGGGCTGTGAAGGGCTGTGAAGGGCTGTGGAGGGCTGTGGAGGGCTGTGGAGGCTGGTTTTACCTTGGAATAAACACTTGGGTGCAGTCAAATTTATCAGTAATCATTCAATCGCATCATCTGGCAAAATGTATAAGTATGTGATCAAACACAACCAGCATTACAAAACACATGCTTACAGACGCAAACACGTACACAAAAATCAGACACAAACACGCACAAGAACACATACAAAAACAGATGAACATACACACACACACACACACACACACACACACACAAACACACGTAAATGCTATCACACAAAAACACTACCAAAAATAGATACACACGCTCTCACGACAATTCAATACGTATTCTCTCATCTACAAACACAAAGCAATAACAACATTGACAAGTAAACAACAATACTTCCAATAGTTACAAAAAAACATCCGGCAGGTGGCCACCCTATCCTCCTTCTCCTCCTAAGCCAGCTGGTCACAGCTGCAGGTGGCCAGCCTATCCTCCCCCTCCTAACAAGCCACCTGCTCAGAGTGGCAGGTGGCGACAGTGAAGACCCACCTCCCACTCTCCCAGCACAAGGTTCCTACTACGAACGCATCATCATGACTGCCTCACCTTCACAGCCAAGACTGAGCCATTCATCACCTCTGGCGTTGCCCACTTTGTTGCACTACGTTTTCTATCATACATTTTACTTTTAACTTACTTTACGTTTTCTATTATACATTTCACTTTTAACTTACTTTACGTTTTCTATTATACATTTCACTTTTAACTTACTTTACGGTCTCTATTATACATTTTGCTTTTAACTTACTTTACGTTTTCTATTATACATTTCACTTTTAACCAACTTTACGTTTTCTATCATACATTTCACTTTTAACTTACTTTACGTTTTCTATTATACATTTCACTTTTAACTTACTTTACGTTTTCTATTATACATTTCACTTTTAACTTACTTTACGTTTTCTATTATACATTTCACTTTTAACCAACTTTACGTTTTCTATCATACATTTCGCTTTTAACTTACTTTACGTTTTCTATTATACATTTCACTTTTAACTTACTTTACGTTTTCTATTATACATTTCACTTTTAACCAACTTTACGTTTTCTATTATACATTTCACTTTTAACTTACTTTACGTTTTCTATTATAAATTTCATTTTTAACTTACTTTACGTTTTCTATTATACATTTCACTTTTAACTTACTTTACGTTTTCTATTATACATTTCGCTTTTAACTTACTTTACGTTTTCTATTATACATTTCGCTTTTAACTTACTTTACGTTTTCTATTATACATTTCATTTTTAACCAACTTTACGTTTTCTATTATACATTTCGCTTTTAACTTACTTTACGTTTTCTATTATACATTTCACTTTTAACTTACTTTACGTTTTCTATTATAAATTTCATTTTTAACTTACTTTACGTTTTCTATTATACATTTCGCTTTTAACTTACTTTACGTTTTCTATTATACATTTCGGTTTTAACTTACTTTACGTTTTCTATTATACATTTCGGTTTTAACTTACTTTACGTTTTCTATTATACATTTCGCTTTTAACTTACTTTACGTTTTCTATTATACATTTCACTTTTAACTTACTTTACGTTTTCTATTATACATTTCGGTTTTAACTTACTTTACGTTTTCTATTATACATTTCGCTTTTAACTTACTTTACGTTTTCTATTATACATTTCACTTTTAACTTACTTTACGTTTTCTATTATACATTTCACTTTTAACTTACTTTACGTTTTCTATTATACATTTCACTTTTAACTTACTTTACGTTTTCTATTATACATTTCTCTTTTAACTTATCTTCCAATCCAGATTTATAATTACCTTAATATTTCTATTCTCTAAGATCTATTCTCATTTCCAATTCTAATTTCTATTTCGTCTTTGTAAGTTTCACTTCATAATTCTATATATACCTAAGTTCTATTTCTACATTCTATTTTGACAGTATTCTTCCTCGTGTCTCCAGAAGGCAGCAGCTCTGACGGCGACGTGATGTGAGCTCTCTTGTGTATGGATCCCCGCCAGGTGAACATCCATCCATACATACATACATACATACATACATACATACATACATTCATACATACATAAATACATACAGAGACAGAGAGACTGACAGACAGGAATAGACGCACGCATATACAACCAAATACAGCTATACATACACATACAAAAGTAAACGGGTATAGACAAACGCTAACAAAAGCACATACATACACGTACATAAACATTGTTTCCCTTCTGAAAGGCGATATCTCGCTCCTACCACACACACACACACACACACACACACACACACACACACACACACACACACACACAGGCGAGTCTCTGTACGTGGCGTGTTAAGCATGAACTCATCACTCACATCCAAACGCCCCTTGGCCTCCCACTCCCTCACTCCCTTCCTCTACCCTGCCCTCAAGCCGCTCCCTCAACTCTCGTTACCCACCCACACACACACCCATACACACACCCACACACACACACACAACTCTCGTTACCCACCTACACACCCACAGACCCACACACACACACACACACACACACACACACACACAAAAACAGTGTGACACACAACTCCCCCGGCCACACAGCACACGAGACAAATGAGTTCCTGAGACCCTTAGTTCTCTCCACATCTCCTAAATGCACTTTTGATCCAGTCAACTGTCCTCCCTCAGATTCGCCCCGAGATTTCCTTGTCACCTTCTTCTCCGCGACCTGGGACGCCAGACTCGGGAGGATCACAGAAATCTGATCTTATCATTCCTTCACAGCGAACACAGCCGAAGCTGCGACTCCCAGCGAAAGATCTCCGAGTCTTATCCTTAGGGAACGAGTATTTCCGATCTTCCTGGCGAGTTAGGAGCGCCATCATGGAGATGTGGTAACGACCTCAAAGTCTAGCCAAGTCTTCTCCATGATTCCCACATCCTGGCTCAGGTCCTCCCGAAGATCCCATGGTCCAGGGCCAGGTCATCTCCAAGACCCCTCCATGGTCCAGCAGAGGTCCTGGACAGCACGTATATAAAGGCATAACAAACGTGCGACCTCTGGCAATTTATATTGTTCCAGCCGACGTCTGCACGGTGGGAGTGTCACGTCGAACTCGGTATAGCAAGTACGGAGGAACCGCTCGAACCAGTGACAATATTCGGGCGGGATGGATCAGCTCAGATGAGGGACAAGCGTCTGGGAAGTCTACGGTGGTTCCTGAGGGAGAGACAGGTGCTACACGGACCACATAGGACCCGTGACAAGTCCCGTGGAGTTGGCAGCACACAAATCCCGGGTGGTGGGAGGACTGCCTTCACGTCGATGGCAGAGTTCCAAGGTCCTCGGAGGGAGGGAAGATGAAGGAGAGGCCAGGGGAGCCGACAGATGGGAGGGGCGGCTCCCACACCCTTCACTTGACACACAAAACCTGAATTGATGGACTTTACGCTCGGCGAGAGGCCCCCCCATATCTCACACAGCTTGACCGAGGACCAGGACACCGACCGTCATGTAAGAGGGACCAGTGCGTGCCAGACATACACTGACAGACTCTAACAACAACAAGCAACTGTATAACATAAACATCTATTAAGCACAAAAACGAACGACGAGTCAAATGTCAGCAAATGCTATACTTACACTTAGGGATATAGACTGGCTGGTTATAGGTGATTTAGACCTCCTAGACCTAATCACCAGCCACGATCATTAAGGCCATCATCATCATGTTATACGCACCACTGGATAATGTTGAACACCGTCCTCAGGTATTCTAGATCACTCGAAGACCATACACGGCCTCATCTGCATATATCAACTAACTATGAAGGCCATACTGCCGTACCCACCAGCCAGGAACTATGGCCCACCCACCTCTTCCCACACACACACACACACACACACACACACGTTATGTCCTTCCGCAACACCGTTTTCGATGATAAAATGTTATGAAATTTGACCAGGGTACTGATGCAGGCCGCCACACAAACCATATTGCTGCTGTTATAACTGCACATCTCACTGCTTACTGATTTGATTGAGAAAAAAATATATATATGGGGATCACTGAAATTGCTTTTGCGCTCTCTCATCTTTTTTTTTCTTTTTTCCTCCCTGTGATACAACGAACTGTCAGGGGATGGAGTGAGTATTAACGAAATTGTGATACGGTCGCATTTCATAACTCAATTACCATCTCTTTACTGTGATAAAAATCTTCTTATATCTCAACGAGTTGGTCACGTTTGCCCCAGAGCTGTGAAAGGGGTTGTAACTACTTGAGGTCAAAGGTCAGGTCATTGAGAATGAGAGTTAGCCCTCTGCAGACCACCCATCATGGTCAGGTCAGAGGTCAGGGTCGTACCGCAGTTATTATCAAAGGTCGTAAGGTCGTGTTCATGGGTCGGACAAGTCGTGAACACGGGGCTTACGACTTCTGGAATTCGGCAATGAAAAAAAATAAGTCTGTAATTTCATTAAGTAAATAATAAAAAAAATATACACACTTTGGAAGAAGGTAGAGACGGACGCGTATATATATATATATATATATATATATATATATATATATATATATATATATATATATATATATATATATATATATATATGATCACTTAGGGGGGAAAATGAAAACTGACGTAATTCTCACTGCCACTTCCAATAATTCATGTCACAAGCCGTTAAGAATGTGTCCTCATTTTCTGAGGAGAGAGAGAGAGAGAGAGAGAGAGAGAGAGAGAGAGAGAGAGAGAGAGAGAGAGAGAGAGCTAGCTCATGTCATGGCCTGCCTGGTAAATCTAATCAACATGGCAGAGGCAGCAATTACAACCATTCCCGGGGCGCCTCTGTGTGTGTGTGTGTGTGTGTGTGTGTGTGTGTGTGTGTGTGTCTGTGTCTATCATCCCACACTGTGGAACACCCCCCACCCCTCTCACGTGTTCTCCTAAGTGTTCTACACTCCACATCTACAACACACCGACCATCAAGGGAGGGTGTGTTTCGTCGGCTTGAAAATTCAACCCCCCACCCGCCCACCTCCTCCTTCTCCCATACCCACCCGCCCACCTCCTCCTTCTCCCATACCCACCCGCCCACCTCCTCCTTCTCCCATACCCACCCGCCCACCTCCTCCTTCTCCCATACCCACCCGCCCACCTCCTCCTTCTCCCATACCCACCCGCCCACCTCCTCCTTCTCCCATACCCACCCGCCCACCTCCTCCTTCTCCCATACCCACCCGCCCACCTCCTCCTTCTCCCATACCCACCCGCCCACCTCCTCCTTCTCCCATACCCACCCGCCCACCTCCTCCTACTCCCAACCCACCCGCCCACCCCACAAGCCGAGCCTGGTGTGCAATATAGCACTATAGCCGGTAATATAGCAATACAGCCTAGTCGGCAATATAGCCAAATTAATACAGGGAGAGCTAGTTAACTTTAATGATTGAGTATTATTGCCAGCAGTCATACCCCCGGTAATGACACAGCTATTTACTCTTAATACCCAACACCAGATGATCTCTCTCTCTCTCTCTCTCTCTCTCTCTCTCTCTCTCTCTCTCTCTCTCTCTCTCTCTCTCTCTCTCCAAATTACCTCAATTAAAACGGGAGGATCAACCTCTGTCAGCTGGCCTCTCTCTCTCTCTCTCTCTCTCTCTCTCTCTCTCTCTCTCTCTCTCTCTCTCTCTCTCTCTCATTCTCTCTCTCTCAGTCAGTCTTGGTCATGAGGGAACCATTGCTTGGGGAGTGGATGGTGAGGGAGGGGGGGGTAATGCCTCATATTTACAAACCCCAAGATTGTGAGGTACGGACGGACGGACGGACGGACGGACGGTCGGTCGGACGGTCGGACGGACGAACGGACGGACGGACGGACGGGTGATCTCCTTCCTAGAGAACGAGGTGGTAACATAACTAGGCTGAACGTTTTTCTTTTTCTTTTTTCTAAGTTCGCTCCAGCTGCTAGAGAGAAAGAGAGAAAGAAAGAAAGAAAGAAAGAAAGGGAAAAAACTTCCTAGTGGTAATTGAGTTTAGACAGAGGCACATCGTAGGAAAAGTGAGAGAGAGAGAGAGAGAGAGAGAGAGAGAGAGAGAGAGAGAGAGAGAGAGAGAGAGAGAGAGAGAGAGAGAGAGAGGTTTCTCTAAGAAAAGATCCAGCTCTTTAGGGCAGAGCTTAAGCTTAAGTCACAGCTAACTCCTACAAAAGCTACCTCCCAGCACACAACTCCTAGGACAGACTTAGCTTCTACGACATGTGTAGCTTCTACAACACACTAGGTTCCTAGGACAGAGCTACCTTCTACAGCCCGTAGGACTGAAGAAAGCCAAGGTTTACAGTGTAAAATTATTATCATTATTATCATTATTGTTATTATTATCATTATTATTATTATTATCATTATTATTATTATTATTACCATTATTATTATTACTATCATTATCATTATTATTATTATTATTATTATTATTATTATTATTATTATTATTATTATTATCATCATTACTATTATTATTATTATCATCATTATCATTATCATCATTATTATTATTACTATCATTATCATTATTATTACTATTATTATTATTATTATTATTATTATTATTATTATTATTATTATTATTATTGTTATTATTATCACTATCATTATCATTATCATTATTATCATTATCATCATTATTATTCTCATAATTATTATTATCATTACTATTACTATTATTACTATTAGAAGTAGTAGTAGTATCATTATTATTATCATTATTATCATTATACCGTGAGGCTTGGGGAAGACTTGTGGGAGAACTCTACGCACACGTCCAGCCATGTTTCACTAGCCTGTGTCTGGCAGAAATCGACGGTGTAAACACCTGATGTATGGATGATACTACACCTTCAAACTCCTTAATTGTGACGGTACGACCCTTGAGAACACGACATGACGACCCTTGAGATCATGACGGTACGCCAATTAAAGAAAAAAAATGGCCTGGCCTTTTAGATCTGACCCTTACAGTAAGGTCGGATCAAAAGGCCCCCAAAAAAAAGGAAGTCGTTATCATACCCCATGATCATACCACGGTACTCAAGCTTAGGTCGTACACGTCGTGTTCAACGAGAGCACCGCCGTGTTCAAGACCTGAACAACAACACAATGATGTTCATCCAGACAGAACAGACATCCCGTTCGTGGATCTAAATAACAGAGCAGAACACTGTTTCTACATCCACCACAGGCATCGCGACGGTAACAACACGTGTTTACACACCGTCAAAATCTCTTTAGCCTTTACGTTTCCCGTTTTGGTAATTCCTTCATATTCCCAGCGTCCCTCGTCGCCTGTCTCCCTCCCTCCATCCCTCCCTCCATCCCTCCCTCCCTCCCTGGCAACGCCATCAAACACCAGTCTCGACAAAGGAGCGAGCACTCTGTGACCTTTGACCCCCGAGGCTAATAAAAGACTCATTTTCTAACGCATCTAAACTGTTCTAATTAGCTAAATATAAATTCCAGACATTTAACATTTTCAAAGTAATATAATCACGATACATGATAACCGTTTTAGGAAATATATTCAGCCAATCCTGTCGGTACAAACGAAGATTTTCATCGAACATTTGAAAAAAGAAAATACATTTCTGAGTCTAACTTTGACCTCAAATAACTGAAGAAGATTTAGTCTCTTTGAACTTGCACGCGAGGCATCGCGTCACAACGCTAGAACTGAATAAACGCAAAGATCTTTTCTCTTTCTATTTCTTAACTGCTGTAATGAATAACACGTTGATGTAAGATCTGTCTTACTGTATGTTTGGTGCACTGACTTACGATGGTTTTGATGTGGTGTTGGGATCAACCTGTGTGGAGAAATATCAATAACATGTCATGGTAATTGTCTACCCATTGGTTCTGTAGGTCGAACATCAATAACAACTGGAGCAGAATTCGGTAAATGTGTGAATCTAAAATTATGTTCTGGCCGAAAACCCCTGTCACAGTCCTACAAAAAATCTTAATGAGGGTTGTCTACTAACTATTGTTTATTTTCCGAACTGTGATAAAAAGATGGTGATTCACCCGACGTAGGAGGAACCAGAGAAGGTGGACCAAGGAGGAGGGACCACAGAAGGTGGACCGAGGAGGAGGGACCACGGAAGGTTGACTGAGGAGGAGGGACCACGGGAAAGGGGGACTGAGGAAGACGAACCACGGAAGGTGGACCCGAATACTGGGCCATGGACCGCAGACCAACGTTCTGTACACACACACACAACACACACACACACACACACACACACACACACACACACACCAAAAACCCTAATGTCATACTATGCAACGAGCTTGATTATAATGACAAAACACCGATGTACAAATATATACATTCCCCCACTACCCTTCCACCCCCCCTCCTTCCCTCCCCCCCCCAAAAATAAAATCTACCGAGGTGGCAAATCAGTTTTTTCCCCCGGGGCACCGAACGCTGATTTCCAGTGGGAAAACAGGCAATGGGGTCGGCCAAAAGTCACACACACACACACACACACACACACCACACACCACAACAAAACACACTAGTTGCCCTTACGAGACCCTTCCGCCATTGGGTATAAGGCTATTATAATCCCCTTTTGTTGAATGTTTATGAAACATTGAAATAAAATTTGGAAAATTGTGTGTGTGTGTGTGTGTGTGTGTGTGTCTGTATCATCCCACATTGTGGAACACCCCCCACCCCTCTCACGTGTTCTCCTAAGTGTTCCACTCTCCACATCTACAACACACCGACCATCAAGGGAGGGTGTGTTTCGTCGGCTTGAAAATTCAACCCCCCACCCGCCCACCTCCTCCTTCTCCCATACCCACCCGCCCACCTCCTCCTTCTCCCATACCCACCCGCCCACCTCCTCCTTCTCCCATACCCACCCGCCCACCTCCTCCTTCTCCCATACCCACCCGCCCACCTCCTCCTTCTCCCATACCCACCCGCCCACCTCCTCCTTCTCCCATACCCACCCGCCCACCTCCTCCTACTCCCAACCCACCCGCCCACCCCACAAGCCGAGCCTGGTGTGCAATATAGCACTATAGCCGGTAATATAGCAATACAGCCTAGTCGGCAATATAGCCAAATTAATACAGGGAGAGCTAGTTAACTTTAATGATTGAGTATTATTGCCAGCAGTCATACCCCCGGTAATGACACAGCTATTTACTCTTAATACCCAACACCAGATGATCTCTCTCTCTCTCTCTCTCTCTCTCTCTCTCTCTCTCTCTCTCTCTCTCTCTCTCTCTCTCTCTCTCCAAATTACCTCAATTAAAACGGGAGGATCAACCTCTGTCAGCTGGCCTCTCTCTCTCTCTCTCTCTCTCTCTCTCTCTCTCTCTCTCTCTCTCTCTCTCTCTCTCTCTCTCATTCTCTCTCTCTCTCAGTCAGTCTTGGTCATGAGGGAACCATTGCTTGGGGAGTGGATGGTGAGGGAGGGGGGGTAATGCCTCATATTTACAAACCCCAAGATTGTGAGGTACGGACGGACGGACGGACGGTCGGACGGACGGACGGACGGACGGACGGACGGACGAACGGTTGGACGGACGGACGGACGAACGGACGGACGGACGGACGGACGGACGGTCGGACGGACGAACGGACGGACGGACGGACGAACGGACGGACGGACGGACGGACGGACGGACGGACGGATGATCTCCCTCCTAGAGAACGAGGTGGTAACATAACTAGGCTGAACGTTTTTCTTTTTCTTTTTTCTAAGTTCGCTCCAGCTGCTAGAGAGAAAGAAAGAAAGAAAGAAAGGGAAAAAACTTCCTAGTGGTAATTGAGTTGAGACAGAGGCACATCGTAGGAAAAGTGAGAGAGAGAGAGAGAGAGAGAGAGAGAGAGAGAGAGAGAGAGAGAGAGAGAGAGAGAGAGAGAGAGAGAGAGAGAGAGGGGGGTTTCTCTAAGAAAAGATCCAGCTCTTTAGGGCAGAGCTTAAGCTTAAGTCACAGCTAACTCCTACAAAAGCTAACTACCAGCACACAGCTGCTACGACAGACTTAGCTTCTACGACACGTGTAGCTTCTACAACACACTAGGTTCCTAGGACAGAGCTACCTTCTACAGCCCGTAGGACTGAAGAAAGCCAAGGTTTACAGTGTAAAATTATTATCATTATTATCATTATTATTATTATTATTATTATTATTATTATTATCATTATTATTATTATTATTACCATTATTATTATTACTATCATTATTATTATTATTATTATTATTATTATTATTATTATTATTATTATTATTATTATTACTATTACTATCATCATTACTATTATTATTATTATCATTATTATCATTATCATCATTATTATTATTACTATCATTATCATTATTATTTTTATTACTATCATTATCATTATTATTATTATTATTATTATCATTATTATTATCATTATTGTTATTATTATCACTATCATTATCATTATCATTATCATTATTATCATTATCATCATTATTATTCTCATAATTATTATTATCATTACTATTACTATTATTACTATTAGAAGTAGTAGTAGTATCATTATTATTATCATTATTATCATTATACCGTGAGGCTTGGGGAAGACTTGTGGGAGAACTCTACGCACACGTCCAGCCATGTTTCACTAGCCTGTGTCTGGCAGAAATCGACTGTGTAAACACTGTAATGATGTATGGCTGATACTACACCTTCAAACTCCTTAATTGTGACGGTACGACCCTTGAGAACACGACATGACGACCCTTGAGATCATGACGGTACGCCAATTAAAGAAAAAAAATGGCCTGGCCTTTTAGATCTGACCCTTACAGTAAGGTCGGATCAAAAGGCCCCCAAAAAAAAGGAAGTCGTTATCATACCCCATGATCATACCACGGTACTCAAGCTTAGGTCGTACACGTCGTGTTCAACGAGAGCACCGCCGTGTTCAAGACCTGAACAACAACACAATGATGTTCATCCAGACAGAACAGACATCCCGTTCGTGGATCTAAATAACAGAGCAGAACACTGTTTCTACATCCACCACAGGCATCGCGACGGTAACACACGTGTTTACACACCGTCAAAATCTCTTTAGCCTTTACGTTTCCCGTTTTGGTAATTCCTTCATATTCCCAGCGTCCCTCGTCGCCTGCCTCCCTCCCTCCATCCCTCCCTCCATCCATCCCTCCCTCCCTGGCAACGCCATCAAACACCAGTCTCGACAAAGGAACGAGCACTCTGTGACCTTTGACCCCCGAGGCTAATAAAAGACTCATTTTCTAACGCATCTAAACTGCTCTAATTAGCTAAATATAAATTCCAGACATTTAACATTTTCAAAGTAATATAATCACGATACATGATAACCGTTTTAGGAAATATATTCAGCCAACCATGTCGGTATAAACGAAGATTTTCATCGAACATTTGAAAAAAGAAAATACATTTCTGAGTCTAACTTTGACCTCAAATAACTGAAGAAGATTTAGTCTCTTTGAACTTGCACGTTCTATTTCTTAACTGCTGTAATGAATAACACGTTGATGTAAGATCTGTCTTACTGTATGTTTGGTGCATCAACTTACGATGGTTTTGATGTGGTGTTGGGATCAACCTGTGTGGAGAAATATCAATAACATGTCATGGTAATTGTCTACCCTATGGTTCTGTAGGTCGAACATCAATAACAACTGGAGCAGAATTCGGTAAATGTGTGAATCTAAAATTATGTTCTGGCCGAAACCACTGTCACAGTCCTACAAAAATCTTAATGAGGGTTGTCTACTAACTATTGTTTATTTTCCGAACTGTGATAATAAGATGGTGATTCACCCGACGTAGGAGGAACCAGAGAAGGTGGACCAAGGAGGAGGGACCACAGAAGGTGGACCGAGGAGGAGGGACCACGGAAGGTGGACTGAGGAGGAGGGACCACGGAAGGTGGACTGAGGAAGACGAACCACGGAAGGTGGACCACGAATACTGGGCCATGGACCGCAGACCAACGTTCTGTACACACACACACACACACACACACACACACACACACACACACACACACACACACACACACAGACCCTAATGTCATACTATGCAACAGAGCTCTGATTATAATGACAATACACCGACTGTACAACTATATACACTTCCCCCACTACCCCTTCCACCCCTCCCTCCTTCCCTCCCACCCCCAAAAATAAAATCTACCGAGGTGGCAACTCAGTTTTCCCCTGGGGCACCGAACGCTGATTTCCAGTGGGAAAACAGGCAATGGCGTCGGCCAAAAGTCACACACACACACACACACACACACACACACACACACACACACACACACAATACCCGTTGCCTTCACAGAGACCTTCCTGCTCACTTGGGTATAAGGCATATTATAATCCCTTATCATGTTCGAATGTCTTACTGAATCATTGAAATAAATTGGCCAAAATTCGTAATGTGTAATGAATATGAATGGTCTCCTTATGGGTCCTTATAACAGAAGGCCTCGTCTTTCTATATGTGGGCCGTCGCATTAAAGGCCCTGTTTCCTCTCGGGTCACTAACCTAACCAGACGGTGGATTCTTGACCGAGCAACACACACACACACGACCGGCCTGACGTACCCCTGGTCGACGTCACCTTCCTGGCTTGATGTGGGTTGACGTCGACCAAAATCTAAAGACATAGTACATGACAGCCTGGCTGGCTGGCTGGCTGGCTGTGTGGCTGGCTGGCTGGCTGTGTGGCTGTGTGTGTGGCTGGCTGGCTGTGTGGCTGCCTGGCTGGCTGGCTGGCTGGCTGACTGTGTCTGGCTGACTGGCTGACTGTGAGTGTGTGTGTGTGTGTCTGGCTGGCTGGCTGGCTGGCTGGACCCCTCACTGCCCATTACCATACGAAAGGTTCTTGCTGGATGTCGGCCATGCCAGGAACAGACACAAGCCTAAATTACAGTACGTGTGCTTTTGTGTATAGCACCTGATGGCTTGGTACACACACACACACACACACACACACACACACACACACACACACATTTCTCTTGCTTTCAACTGTGTTGCATCCTTCCTGCAGAACATTAGAGTAATAACCTTTTAATGGAAGCTGGGTGGGAGGTGGGAGCGGGAGTGTGTGTGTGGGGTGGAGAGGAGTGGAGGGGAGGGGAGTGGGGGGCGGGGGGTAAAATGGATATGAAATGTGCGGCTTGTAAAAGTCCAGCCACAAATAACACAATAATGATGCTATATAAATGTCATTAATAACATCATCAATGTTATCATACTTATTAGCGTTATTCTTAATTGATGATATAATTACCATCATCATCAAACAATTACCAACACCACCATCACCATCATCATCAAAATAACAATGGGACTTTACGTATACTCAGAAGCTAACTTACACACACACACACACACACACACACACACACACACACACACTTACCTGAAACTCACCTGAGATCAAACTCAGTTGAGGTGCGGCGTGATCAAGTTACCTTCTGTATACATGTCTCCATCAGGCACAAATGTAAGTCATATACGGAAGTTAGCCAGAGAGAGAGAGAGAGTCAATGCGAGAGACATCAAGACTGATTCCTGGCGCACAAGTTAGCCAGCGATACCCGAGGCTGGAAAACACGACTCTCTCTCTCTCTCTCTCTCTCTCTCTCTCTCTCTCTCTCTCTCTCTCTCTCTCTCTCTCTCTCTCTCTCTCGCTCTCGCTCTCTCTCTCTTGCATCGTTTGGGGCCAATGTGAATGCGTACTTATACTGTGTATCCCCATGAATAAGCGAATGGCGTGCCATATCAAAGCAGCAACACAGCACGGCCAACTTGATGTATTTCACCCCACTACAGACCCATGGTGAAGGCAGATGGGTTGACGTAAACCTTGATCTACCCGTGAATGCACCACCATCAGAGCGACTGCTATATGAGGAGTCTGGTGCCATGGTTTCCAAAGATTTTCCCCATGTTCAAGGCTCCAGCCAAGTCAAAAGCCAGCGGATGTCGCGTTGTGCTGTCGCACACCACAACAGTTGTGCTATCATGCTCATGGGTCGTTCCCTCGTCTTCAAGGGTCGTTCTCTCGTGGTCAAGGGTTCTTCTCTCGTTTCCAAGGGTTGTTCCGCGTGTTCATGGGTCGTTCCCTCGTCGTCATGGGTCGTTCCCTCGTTCAAGGGTTGTTCCCTCGTCCTCATGGGTCGTTCCCTCGTTCAAGGGTTGTTCCCTCGTCCTCATGGGTCGTTCCCTCGTTCAAGGGTTGTTCCCTCGTCCTCATGGGTCGTTCCCTCGTGTTCAAGGGTTGTTCCCTCGTCCTCATGGGTCGTTCTCTCGTGTTCAAGGGTCGTCTCCCCGTGCTGAAGGGTCGTACCGTCGTGCTCAGGGCTGTTCCTTCATGCTTCAGTGTACTAGTGCTGTCGTACTCAAGGGTCGTACCATCTTGCCCAATCGTTGACCCAATCGTAACTATACATCCAATGTTGTTAAAAGGAAAAACATGGGCAGTTCCTTGAATGAATGAGACACACTGACGGCCATCATACATTCTACACAATACGATGTATAACGAAATACGAAATACCATTCACACGGCTTATACACTATAATGTATAATGAAGTACTGACAGCACTCATACAGTTTACAGTATAATGCCGTCAGAGCGTAATAGTACACCGGTTATGTAAATGAAATCAACATTAACATAATTTACGTTCATGTTACATTATGTAATGCTATTTCCTGGTTTTCAAATTGTTCAATGTACCTATAGCGAAGTCAGTCTCCTCTACCAATGAAACTCTTGTAACAGTGTACGTAACTGAGACCTATGATAGCACATTATCGAAATCACAAGAAACACAATAAATGAAAAGATACAATAATACTAATAAAGAAAACTCGTCAAATATCGGTACATAAAATATCTATAGAAAATAGAAAAATAACAATGGGTATATGATTATTAAATTATCGCTGATAATCAAGTGAATACAATCTAAGCCGACACTCGGTACCACAACACATATAATAATAACTAATAAAACATTGTTATGCGAATAGAAATATTTTCTATGAAGTCGTAACAAATATACAATTCCCACAGTAACAGCGACCAGACGGGGAACACCAGGTTAAAAAAATAATCAAAAATCGTAGAATACAATAACCTTACCTTACACACAGACACACACACTATCAACACATGACCAGTACATACACACTCTCACGTCCTTCACCAGTACACACACACACACTCACGTCCATCACCAGTACACACACACACACTCATGTCCATCAACAGCACACACACACTCTCACGTCCATCACCAATACACACACACTCTCACGTCCATACCTGAAATACAAGAAGGTGAGGGGTTTCCAGGCCTTCCCTCTCTCCTGCACCATGTACTCGCTTTCTACATCACGCAAGGAATACGGGGGAAGAATGCTTTCTCCCCTACCCTGGTTGTGTGTGTACCGGGGAGCTGTGGTTTCGGTGCACTGCACATGACAGCTAGAGAATGGAGGTGAGCGGATGCGGTCTCTCTTCGTCTGTTCCGGGCGCTACGTTGCTCACGCGGGAAACAAGAGTTCAGGTATGGGAAACACACACACACACACACACACACACACACACACACACACACACACACACACACATACACACACACACATAACGCTCAAATCCAACATATGAAGTCATAACAGAGGCCACCGTCAGCTGGCGTGACACATGCTCCACCAAAACTCTCACTATGACAACTATGTGACAGCTATATGACACCTCTCTTACAACTACTATCACTAACTCAAACGAACAGCAATGATGTGGGGGGGGAGGTGAACACTCACGCCACACCACTCCCTCCTCTTGGAACATCTAGACCAACTGGTTAAAGAGAGGAAGGAAAAAACTGTAAACTTGTAAACACATGGGGTACAAGAACGAGCATTCAGCTGGAACCCCGTTATTTACCCAATAACCTCAATGAACTATTACCAATCAATTTGTCTGGAGCGAGAGAGAGAGAGAGAGAGAGAGAGAGAGAGAGAGAGAGAGAGAGAGAGAGAGAGAGAGAGATGGCTGGGGAGGGGGGGAAATAACAACTTTAAACACTAATTCGTGGCTGGCAGGTGTACACCGCATGGACGATAACCAGAGACATTAGCTTGGTGAGGGGTTACAGCAAGGTACAAAACACCAGCTTGGTGAGGGGTTACAGCAAGGTACAAAACACCAGCTTGGTGAGGGGATACAGCAAGGTATACATAATACCTACTTGGTGACGGGATACAGTAATGTCTCTACTCCCGAGAGGGGAGGATGGATGAACACCTTGGTTTGGAGTTTAGGCCGACTGCCACGCCCAGGATTCGAACCCACCCCGGGTTGACCCCGAGATCATGATCATGAACCATTACACCACTGCCATCAGGACACGACTTGGCATGTCATTCCCTCCACTCTGCCAACACAACATGACATCCGGCACGTCTCATGAATCATACGAAATCACAAACTTCATTCAAAGTTACGTACCTTTCCTAGTCATCTTCATTCATGTTTCTTTCTTCTCCCTTCAAATCAACCCCCTCCACGAAGCAGCCACGACTGACACTTTGGCTCATAACATATCACTATGTCCATTCGGGACTTCATAGAAATATACGAAACTAAATACATAAAACACATCTATCCTTCAACACGTCCAAGCTTCTTTTAGAAGTTTCGTTGCATCAAAACTTTCAGTGAATTCCGAAAAAACTTTCTTGTATATTTTTCCCGGTAAAACTTTCCATAACTCTTGACTTACTTAGTTTTCAACTTGGCTTATATGACGAGTTGGTCCATCCGCATCCTACACTGGCAACACCACTCCAGCCGGAGTGTACACACCTCTGCCGAATTCACATGGAGCAATGGGACACGAGACGCCACGCTCGCAGCGCACCTAGCGGATCTAAGAACAACTAACGAAAGCTGCCCTATGGTCAGAAGCAGGGTAATGTTGGACTCCTTTAGAGTATGAAGTCCCCACAACGTAATTCTAATCCTTTTTTCCCTCCAATGACTATGATACGGCCTCAATGAAGGTGACTTTCCACTAATGGCTTAACCAAATGTAGGTGGAGTCCGGTAACACATTATACATATATATATATATATATATATATATATATATATATATATATATATATATATATATATATATATATATATAGGCCATTCTTTCGTCTGTTTACTTGCGCTACCTCGCTAACGCGGGAGACAGCGACAAAGTATTATAAATAAAAGATAAATGAATGAATACACACACACGCACACACACACACACACACACACACACACACACACACACACACACAGAATCAACCATATGAAACGAATATTTGAGTTATTTTTCCCCAGAGTAAAATTTAATAATAAACTTGTAAAATCATAAACTACACATATGAAAATCTTTTTAACAAAATCAAACCAGACTAAATGAAAACATCAAATATACTAAAGAGACAGTAAAATATTTTGCTTATATCGTGAAATTAATCCATACCATAAAAAAAATTTACTTCTTTTTACCTAACCCAAATTCCACGATATTACATCCTGGATATATATATATATATATTTTTTTTTTTTTTTTTTTTTTATACTTTGTCGCTGTCTCCCGCGTTTGCGAGGTAGCGCAAGGAAACAGACGAAAGAAATGGCCCAACCCCCCCCCCCCCATACACATGTACATACACACGTCCAGACACGCAAATATACATACCTACACAGCTTTCCATGGTTTACCCCAGACGCTTCACATGCCTTGCTTCAATCCACTGACAGCACGTCAACCCCTGTATACCACATGACTCCAATTCACTCTATTTCTTGCCCTCCTTTCACCCTCCTGCATGTTCAGGCCCCGATCACACAAAATCTTTTTCACTCCATCTTTCCACCTCCAATTTGGTCTCCCTCTTCTCCTCGTTCCCTCCACCTCCGACACATATATCCTCTTGGTCAATCTCTCCTCACTCATTCTCTCCATGTGCCCAAACCATTTCAAAACACCCTCTTCTGCTCTCTCGACCACGCTCTTTTTATTTCCACACATCTCTCTCACCCTCACGTTACTTACTCGATCAAACCACCTCACACCACACATTGTCCTCAAACATCTCATTTCCAGCACATCCATCCTCCTGCGCACAACTCTATCCATAGCCCACGCCTCGCAACCATACAGCATTGTTGGAACCACTATTCCCTCAAACATACCCATTTTTGCTTTCCGAGATAATGTTCTCGACTTCCACACATTTTTCAAGGCTCCCAAAATTTTCGCCCCCTCCCCCACCCTATGATCCACTTCCGCTTCCATGGTTCCATCCGCTGACAGATCCACTCCCAGATATCTAAAACACTTCACTTCCTCCAGTTTTTCTCCATTCAAACTCACCTCCCAATTGACTTGACCCTCACCCCTACTGTACCTAATAACCTTGCTCTTATTCACATTTACTCTCAACTTTCTTCTTCCACACACTTTACCAAACTCAGTCACCAGCTTCTGCAGTTTCTCACATGAATCAGCCACCAGCGCTGTATCATCAGCGAACAACAATTGACTCACTTCCCAAGCTCTCTCATCCCCAACAGACTTCATACTTGCCCCTCTTTCCAGGACTCTTGCATTTACCTCCTTTACAACCCCATCCATAAACAAATTAAACAACCATGGAGACATCACACACCCCTGCCGCAAACCTACATTCACTGAGAACCAATCACTTTCCTCTCTTCCTACACGTACACATGCCTTACATCCTCGATAAAAACTTTTCACTGCTTCTAACAACTTGCCTCCCACACCATATATTCTTAATACCTTCCACAGAGCATCTCTATCAACTCTATCATATGCCTTCTCCAGATCCATAAATGCTACATACAAATCCATTTGCTTTTCTAAATATTTCTCACATACATTCTTCAAAGCAAACACCTGATCCACACATCCTCTACCACTTCTGAAACCGCACTGCTCTTCCCCAATCTGATGCTCTGTACATGCCTTCACCCTCTCAATCAATACCCTCCCATATAATTTACCAGGAATACTCAACAAACTTATACCTCTGTAATTTGAGCACTCACTCTTATCCCCTTTGCCTTTGTACAATGGCACTATGCACGCATTCCGCCAATCCTCAGGCACCTCACCATGAGTCATACATACATTAAATAACCTTACCAACCAGTCAACAATACAGCCACCCCCTTTCTTAATAAATTCCACTGCAATACCATCCAAACCTGCTGCCTTGCCGGCTTTCATCTTCCGCAAAGCTTTTACTACCTCTTCTCTGTTTATCAAATCATTTTCCCCAACCCTCTCACTTTGCACACCACCTCGACCAAAACACCCTATATCTGCCACTCTGTCATCAGACACATTCAACAAACCTTCAAAATACTCATTCCATCTCCTTCTCACATCACCGCTACTTGTTATCACCTCCCCATTTACGCCCTTCACTGAAGTTCCCATTTGCTCCCTTGTCTTACGCACCCTATTTACCTCCTTCCAGAACATCTTTTTATTCTCCCTAAAATTTACTGATAGTCTCTCACCCCAACTCTCATTTGCCCTTTTTTTCACCTCTTGCACCTTTCTCTTGACCTCCTGTCTCTTTCTTTTATACTTCTCCCACTCAATTGCATTTTTTCCCTGCAAAAATCGTCCAAATGCCTCTCTCTTCTCTTTCACTAATACTCTTACTTCTTCATCCCACCACTCACTACCCTTTCTAAACAGCCCACCTCCCACTCTTCTCATGCCACAAGCATCTTTTGCGCAATCCATCACTGATTCCCTAAATACATCCCATTCCTCCCCGACTCCCCTTACTTCCATTGTTCTCACCTTTTTCCATTCTGTACACAGTCTCTCCTGGTACTTCCCCACAGAGGTCTCCTTCCCAAGCTCACTTACTCTCACCACCTTCTTCACCCCAACATTCACTCCTCTTTTCTGAAAACCCATACCAATCTTCACCTTAGCCTCCACAAGATAATGATCAGACATCCCTCCAGTTGCACCTCTCAGCACATTAACATCCAAAAGTCTCTCTTTCGCACGCCTGTCAATTAACACGTAATCCAATAACGCTCTCTGGCCATCTCTCCTACTTACATAAGTATACTTATGTATATCTCGCTTTTTAAACCAGGTATTCCCAATCATCAGTCCTTTTTCAGCACATAAATCTACAAGCTCTTCACCATTTCCATTTACAACACTGAACACCCCATGCATACCAATTATTCCCTCAACTGCCACATTACTCACCTTTGCATTCAAATCACCCATCACTATAACCCGGTCTCGTGCATCAAAACCGCTAACACACTCATTCAGCTGCTCCCAAAACACTTGCCTCTCATGATCTTTCTTCTCATGCCCAGGTGCATATGCACCAATAATCACCCACCTCTCTCCATCAACTTTCAATTTTACCCATATTAATCGAGAATTTACTTTCTTACATTCTATCACATACTCCCACAACTCCTGTTTCAGGAGTATTGCTACTCCTTCCCTTGCTCTTGTCCTCTCACTAACCCCTGACTTCACTCCCCAGACATTTCCAAACCACTCTTCCCCTTTACCCTTGAGCTTCGTTTCACTCAGAGCCAAAACATCCAGGTTCCTTTCCTCAAACATACTACCTATCTCTCCTTTTTTCACATCTTGGTTACATCCACACACATTTAGGCACCCCACTCTGAGCCTTCGAGGAGGATGATCACTCCTCGCGTGACTCCTTCTTCTGTTTCCCATTTTAGAAAGTTAATACAAGGAGGGGAGGATTTCCGGCCCCCCGCTCCCGTCCCCTCTAGTCGCTTTCTACGACACGCGAGGAATACGTGGGAAGTATTCTTTCACCCCTATCCCCAGGGATAATATACATATATACATACACACACACACACACACACACACACACACACATGCACATACACACACACACACACACATACATATATATACATATGAAAAATGTAAGAACAATTTAGAAACAAACTTTTAGCTTGAAATGAATATATATATATATATATATATATACATATATATATTCCACTGATCACCATTCACCCTTTTTTTTCACCTGGAACATCAAAGACGACCAGGTGTTGCTGCTACTTAGTGTTGGGTCTGCAGTAAAAAGCTGCTATACTGCAGTGTACACATGCATCATAAATGTAACTCCTTCAAATCCATAAAAGGGTTTTAAATACGTGAACTCCCCTCACTCATCCATCCATCCACCACCCACGCCCTCCCCTCCCTTTTCCTCAGCAATGGCAGCATCCAAGTAAGAGTTTATCTGTTTGTTAACATAGTTACTACGTTAACATTGTCAGTTTATCACATTATTAACATTCTCTGATCATGTTAGCATTGCAATCATACTGAGACTGGACCAACCTGGTCAAAAATGATCTTAAGATGAAAATTGTGTAGATAAGACCACATGACTCAACACCTTTCTTCACGAAGCTACGACCATTGGACACAACCCTCAGGGACGACAGTACGACCCTTGGATCGTACTGTCGTGCTCAGGGATCGTACCGTCGTGCTCAAAGGCCGCAACGTCGTGCTCAAAGGTCGTACTGTCGTTGTGCTGCTCAAGAGCTCAAACACAGCACAGAGCGATACATGTTATCATCACGATAGCTGGAGGGGAAAAAGAATGAAGGGAAACATGAAAGTGACCGTAATGGAAAAGGAAACTGAACTAAGGTAAGGCGGAAACGTCGTACGGAAAACAAGAGAGTAACGTGCTTACGGCACCGAGGTACGGTGTAGCAAGACAAGGCCATCCCACTACAAAGACGAGTACAAATGCGTTACGTTACAAAGGTAGTCACGTTAATAACACCACACAGACGAGGGAGTGTACAAGGACAAAGCTAGACCGTACAAAACACGTTTATATCAAACATGACAAGGGCGGGTACAGAGCCACCCGCGGCGTCAGACATCTCTATATACTCACTCCCCAGAGTTAAGGCGAAGGGTTTACGATAGTACACCACCGAGTTATTAGAGGACAAGTCTCCTCCTCCTCCCCCCCGACAGGGGGAGTATATAGTGTTATACACCCTGTTACATACCCCAGTAGAGTTGTATGGGGAGAAATCACCTCCGTAAAAAGGGTGGATGGCTCGTGTCGTGTGTAGGGAAGCACACGAGAGAAGCACCACAATGAAACATGTCCATATTTCCCTCTAGTTCCTGGTAGAAGCGAGACCACAAGACACCAGTTCAGCGTAACTAAGGCTTGGGGGGGTGAGGGTGCTGCTGCCTGCTTGCCACTGAAGATTACTTAAGACACAGCCTTGCTCCCACTACCACCACCTCCTCCTCCTGATCCCTCTTGGCTCCGGCTTCCTCTTCCTCCCCTACGTAACTCGGGGTTCCCCCCTCAGTCCCTCCTCTATACCTCTCCTCCTTCTCGTGGCGACCTGACGCTCCACACAACACCCTGATCTTCCTCACGAGGAAGAAGACGTGATGAATTCCAACGCGGTTCAGTCCGGTACCACCACGAACACGGACGGCTTCCGAATCCCCTAATGAAAATTCAGGTCGGGTAAAGAAGGGACTAATAGGAACAAAATACCCGTGTGTGTAGCCCTAAGGCCAACGCCGCCCCCCCCGAGCCCTGCGGTGTGTGGCTTATCATCATCTTCCTCCCCCCAGTGGGGAGGGAGGAGAGGACCGCCTCAGTCATTTAATCGGATGGGGGTGAGGAGACTGGGGGGGTCACACCACACCTCGGCCTCGCCATTCTGCAGCTAACCTCATCATACGTCACGGTCGTGGTGGGTATTCTCTCCACTCCTCCCTCCCTCCCTCATACGTCACGAGTACATCTCCTCCAACCACTCACACGTCATGCGTCTATGGGTCAGGCCAAAAAGGGGCCAGAACGTCCCAACCAAAGGTCGTGGCGTCGTGTTCAAGGGTCGTGTTGTTGTCGTCGTCGACGCGCTCAAGGAGTTACCAGTGGTCCATCTTCACTGAGACGTTTGCCATTCAAACGTTGCCACGCCTCATACATCAGCATCCCTAAAAAAAACGTTTTTTTTTTCCTCCTCCTGGCGCTTGATATCACACGTCACTACCCTCTTGACGTCACCCAACATGACGTCACACCTCCCCTCCCCTGATACCATCTCTGATACGCCAAGCCCTGATATCTCCATCACCGACGTCATCACACTATACGTGGTGGCATCGACATGGGAAATTTAGTCAGTCCCTGAAATACTACGAAACAACTCATCGTACGTTATGAAGGGACGGCTACAACACACACACACACACACACACACACACACACACACACACACACACACACACACACACACACTAGGGAGGGCGCGGGGGGGGCGGCAGGCCCGTATCGGCCATTGATCACGTCTCGGAAGGCGTGATGAGTTGGGTCAAAGGGAACCTCTCGCCCTTCCATAGCCCTGAGACGGCTGGAGGTGGAGGTGGTGGAGGTGGTGTTGGTGGTGTTGGTGGTGGGGGAGAACACGGATATGTAGAAGAGCAGGGGTATGTACATGGAGGTACGTGGTACAGCCATATGACAGGAGACATGATGGTTCATAACGAGGTTCTTACCTTCTATCTCAGGAGGGTGAGAAGCATCCTAAATTCCTAATCTATACAGATGGTGGCAGGGCTATGGAGCAGATGGCTCCCTTCCCCCACCCCACCACTACGGATGGAGACAGGAGAGCGACAGGAGAACACATCGGCCGACGGGTAAGTGAACGTAAATCAAGTGGTAAGGAGTGTGTATAGACGCGATCATCTTATTCAAAAGTACGAGTGGAAAACATGGATCTAAGTTCGGCCGCTCGATACCCTGTGGAGGATGTATTCTGACATCTAAATAATCTGTTAAGAAAACAAAAAAAAACATGGCTATATACTGTCCTTCTTGAACAAGTTCATTTTCTGATGACTAGTATTATCTCGAGTGTTTGTTCAGCCGAGATGTGAGGGTGCTGACAAGACCCGACCTTGGCAGTGTCTAGTGGGAGGCTGAGTGGGTTGTGTGCGTGGCGGGGGAGGAGGAGGAGTATTAGCTCTTGTGTGGTTACTAAACGGGTGCTGAGGTATGGACGGCCGACGGTGGTCGTGTGTGGAGAGAGAGAGAGAGAGAGAGAGAGAGAGAGAGAGAGAGAGAGAGAGAGAGAGAGAGAGAGAGAGAGAGAGAGAGAGAGAGAGGAGGTTCAGAGCCGGGAAGTGCGGGTATAAGGCCCTCCGACGCGCGACAAAACTCACACACACACGCACTTTTGTCATCTCGCTCCTTCACGCGTCGTGTGCCGCCGCTTCATCAGCTCCTCCTCCTCCTCCTCCTCCTCCGGCTCAGCTCCCACTCCACACCCCCGGGGAAGCTGCGGCACAAGAGCAGGGAGGACGGGGCGGCACTTTAAGGTGGCGTATTACACCCGCCTTTAATGACAACTCGATGACATGCTCATTCAGGTCGCCCCTTCCCACAGAGCCCGCTACATCACACAGAGATTCACATTCCTTCCACTCTCATGTACACAGTGATGCTAAACACACATGATTCGATAAGGTCTATCACAAAATGTCCCCCCCCCCCCCACAACTCGGACGCAAGCAAATACAGAAAAGGCCCGAAGTTCTGTCCAAAGTTCACACTAGGCTATATATGGAAGGGACAAAAATACCACCCTACCCCCCACTGGCCAATCTCCCCTGACTGGTGGGAGGACAATCTGGGTCCCAAACTGGTGCTAACAATCGTTAAGATTCACCACATCTGATCACCCAGTAACCACAGTCTGGGCACTCCACGTGTGTGCCACAGTCTGGGCACTCCACGTGCGTGCCACAGTCTGGGGCACTCCACGTGTGTGCCACAGTCTGGGGCACTCCACCCGTGTGCCACAGTCTGGGGCACTCCGCGCGTGTGCCACAGTCTGGGCACTCCGCGCGTGTGCCACAGTCTGGGGCACTCCACGTGTGTGCCACAGTCTGGGGCACTCCACGTGTGTGCCACAGTCTGGGGCACTCCGCGCGTGTGCCACAGTCTGGGGCACTCCGCGCGTGTGCCACAGTCTGGGCACTCCACGTGTGTGCCACAGTCTGGGGCACTCCACGCGTGTGCCACAGTCTGGGCACTCCACGTGTGTGCCACAGTCTGGGGCACTCCGCGCGTGTGCCACAGTCTGGGGCACTCTACGCGTGTGCCACAGTCTGGGCACTCCACCCGTGTGCCACAGTTTGGGCACTCCACGCGTGTGCCACAGTCTGGGCACTCCACGTGTGTGCCACAGTCTGGGCACTCCATGTGTGTGACACAGTCGGGGCACTTCACGCGCGTGCCACAGCGGGGGCACTCCACGCGCGTGCCACAGCCTCCCTGAGCTAGACGGACCACATACACAGTGAGTGTGTCTTGTGATGTTACAATTGTCCTTAACAACTGATGAAGTTGTTCGATATTATTCCGGTTGTTGGTTGTAGCTTGACGCTGACAACGACCCTGGTAGTTGATAGGCCTACCTAAAGTCCGCCAAAACAAACACCCAACAGCCTCCCTCTGTCTCTGGTCCATGGCCTCCGTCACCGAGAACAGACGATGGATTGATGAATGAAGCAATCTCTGCACGTCTACCTAAACCCAATCAATGGTTCGCCAAGCTTGATGATGTGAGGTATAAGGATGAGGACGTGTGAGTCATCTCCCACCTGGGGGCTGACGGCCCCATAAAATCAGCAGTTCGCCCAAACTCATCAAAATTCAATTTGATTTAGGACGCAAGTTGATCGTTGAATAACACCCTGCTTCCTACGGGGAGGCACAGATCGGGGACGCAATCTCGCTGCACCTTCAGAAGTGAGCCATAATTCAATTAAAAAGACTATGATAATGATACTACTAATAATAACAATGATAATGTACATTATTCTCTAGCTTTTATCCTGAGTATTCCACCCACCCTTACCCTCCTCTATATCTTCTACTCCACCATCATCATATAATCAGTCGACCCACACTTTCCTCACCTTTATTATCTATACCTGAGAGTCGACTGTTAACATCTTCCATCCACTTATTAATTCATCTCAGCATCGTCTATCTTCTCCTCCTCAATCTATCGCTTTCTTCTCCTCTTTTTCTTTCATTATCTTCAGCTCAGCTCTTTCTCCTTCACCTCCACACTGTCTCCCGTTTCCTTTTTACCACCGGCAGCTACTAACTTCTCCCATGTTAATCCTCCCTTCTCCCTGTCTCACCCTTCTGTCCTCTCCCATGTTAAGCCCTCCCTTCTCCCTGTCTCACCCTTCTGTCTTCTCCCATGTTAAGCCCTACATTCTCCCTGTCTTACCCTTCTGTCTTCTCCCATGTTAAGCCCTCCCTTCTCCCTGTCTCACCCTTCTGTCTTCTCCCATGTTAAGCCCTCCCTTCTCCCTGTCTCACCCTTCTGTCCCCTCCCACGGTAAGCCCTCCTTTCTAACCATTACACCCACATACCTCATCCACCTCCCATTCACCGCATCCACCAAGCCCATCGTTAATAGCTATCTACTCTCACTCCTGGCTGATGGAGCCGCCTCTCTCCCTCTCCCTCTCCCTCAGCCCTCCCTCCCCCAAGGGCGGCGAGGTCTGGGAGAGTGATGGCCGGCTACCGGTGGAATCCAGCTCCGTGAACAGAATATACTTTTCGTCTTTCCTTGCCCCTGGCGGCCATGTCCCTCCCCCAAGCCTCATGATATGAACCCCACAACCCCACCTTCTCTTCAATAACATGTATATAATACATATGTCTATAGCATGTATATATGTATATCGTGACAACATGTGTATGATGGTATGATTTGCCTAGATGCTGAATCAACATTCGTGGGTGCGTGTGTGGTGGATAGGTTTTTGTTATATGACAAATATATATATATATATATATATATATATATATATATATATATATATATATATATATATATATATATATATATATATATGCACAGACATGTCCATACATATCTTAATTCATGCAGTCACAGACACCTTCCTTTATCTGGACTTCCATCATATCAATCACACGTTTCGAATATCACTTCATCCATTAGAAGGAGCCGCAAAAGTTCATTATTAGCCAAGTCATACATAATAGACAAATGTCCAAGTTAAACATACATTACAAATGTAGCAATAATAACAGTAACCCAGCTTGAGCAGGCAAGATCATAGCCTACAGCATATTCAATGAGTTACAAATGAGGGGAAATGTAGTTATTAATAACGCACTATGGCATTACACGACATCAAAGTTATGGTACCATTATGAACCAGTAACGTCAAACAACCACACTAACAGGTTAAAGTGAATATCATGAGTTATCCAGATGTAGATAACTGTGAGGAAAGGTGGTGTTGGTCACCTTATTAAAAATGGACTATAATGGCACAGTACACGAAGGGAACCTGAGGTAAAGACTGTTAAAAGTACTGGAGATTCCACACACACAAACTGACTGACCTGCCCTTCACGCCAGAGTGAGAGAACACCTGCCATTCTAATCTGACGACTTGTTTGCAGATCCACACACACACTCGACACACACACACACACACACACACACACACACACACACACACACACACACCCACCCAGCCAAAAAAAAAAATTTCCTACATACTGCCGATAACACCGATAATATATACTATAGCAAAAAAAAACGTAATTAACATCGGTATAATACCGTATGACGCAATGCTGCCCATCATCGGCAAAAATTACCATTGCTATCAACATCATTAGTATCATTACCACTATATCATTAATACTATTGCTGTTACATCACTATTCATAATTCATTATAACTACCATTATCACTATAATTTATCATTATTATTAATCATTATTATTGGAAAACCACCTCCAAAGAACACCACAAAACAGAGTGCGTCCCCTTAGCCAAACCGTAATACAAAACCCAACACAGTACATACCAGAGCTCATTTGCATATCACGAGTTAAAACCAAAATGTAATCAAACTACATCAAGACGCAGAGCTTTCTAAGTACATTAAGATGAAGAGTGCGGCTCTGAAGCATAAATACAAGACAGAGTTGTTAAGTTCACCATGATGAAACTTTAGAAACTAGAACCAATCTATGAAAAGGTTAGGCTCCAAAAAAAAACACAAACCATCGCAATTCGCAGTGAAGTTCACATGCAAATCATTATGTACATCAGGGAAATAAATGCAGATAAGCATTATAGATTAATGCAATTCGAGAATTCATAATTATATATGACTAACTACCTATGACCTTGAGCACGACAGTATGGCTTAAGAACACGATGGTACAAGCCATGAGGACGAAGTCACGGGTCAGGTCAGGTCAAAGGCCAGGCGGGCCGTCGTACTTCAACGGTCGTTCTCTAATGCTCATAGGTGTTACCATCGTGATGAAAGGTCGTTTCTCCATGCTCACGGGTCACATGATCGTGTCAAGGGTCGTAACGTTGTGCTCAAGGGTAGTACAGTCGTATTCAAAGACTTGAGCCAAGGAGAAGTGCTCAAAATAATGGCTAGCTGTCCCATCCATCCATCACAACACGATAGATACAGATCCCATGCAGAGAACTTCCAGCAAACGCGAATCCTGCCTAACTTCTGGGCTGTTCACTCAACCTCAAAGGCATCTCCCTCAGTCCTACACACTCAACACTCCAACCCGCCATACACAGAGACACGGGGATAGAAGGAAGACGATGTTTGATCAAACATATCAATCATCAAGCGCTGTTCGCAGATGATACATTACGAATTATATCATCAAGCGCTCTTAGCGGATGATGCCCAACTAATCATATCATCAAGCGCTGTTCGCTGATGATACCTAACTAATTATATGATCAAGCGCTGTTCGCAGATGATACCTAACTAATCATATCATCAAGCGCTATTAACAGATGATGCCATACTAATTATATCATCAGGCCCTATTCGTAGACGGTGCCTTACTAATCACGTCATCAACCACACTGTTCGTACCATAATACCTTATTGATTACACCATCAAGCACTGTTTGCTGATTATACCCTTCCTAATTACATCATGTCCCGTTTCTGGCAGATGGCTGAAGCCAGCCAGCCAGGTCCCGCCTTTAAGGTGAGGCCATCTTATTACGGCTCGTCGAGTTATTAATTTGATTCCTGGAAATCCTCTTTACATATTCATGTCCGTCCAGCACCGGAGGAGGGGAGGAGGGAATTGCAGCGCTTGCTTCGGTGTCGTCGTCCACACACCACCCAGCCGTGTGCGCTGTACCGCTGTGGGGGAGGAGGGAGAGAAGAAGGAGGAGGGAGGAGTACACCCCTGCGCATATTCTCTATATGGTCGGGGGCGAGAATTTTAGACTGGTCGTTGTGTCCGTCTCTCAACCATGTAAGTGTGTACCATGTCTTTACTCCTGTGTGAGCATAACCCACACACACACACACACACACACACACACACACACGCACACGCACGCACACACACACAAGCCAAAGCTGTCGCGTGCACCAGATGGCTTCCCGTATTTGCTTATAATGTCCCCCACTCCCTCCCCCGCATATTGCAACTGGTCCCGTGTGTTCTTGTTGCACCTGGTCCCGTGCTCCGAACGGACCGTTAAGGGTGCTGTAACCCGTTAACAGTAGAATCTTATACGCCGTTAACAGAAGTCTTTACCCTACGCCTGCTTTCCCCCCTTGTTACAGATGGTGCAATATGCACCTGATGTCTCGTCTAGGAGGGTGTATGGCGTATCACACATGGTGTGGCTGGGTGCAGATGGTATGGTGGGCTACAGATGATGTGAGGGGGCTACAGATGGTATGGTGAGCTACAGATGGTATTACTTGTTACAGGTGGTGTATTGGACTACAGATGGTGTGACGGGTTAAAGGAGGTGTACCGGGCTACAGATGGTGTGACAGGTTACAGGTGGTGTACGGAGCTACAGATGGTGTGACGGGTTACAGGACGCGTACTGGGCTACAGATGGTGTGGCGGGTTACAGGTGGTGTAATGGGCTACAGATGGTGTGACGGGTTACAGGTGGTGTACCGGGCTACAGATGGTGTTGGTGTATCACTAATCGGGGCGCGCACCGCAGCTGGCGTGCGGTAGTGCATGTGATACCGCTGGTGTCTCGTACGACAGCTGGTGTTCACGTAATGAACCCTACATTCCTCTTGTGGTAAGCGCGACTCGCTAGCCCTTCCATTTGGCAAAAGCTCGGAGTGAGTACTTGTATGTACGTCATAGCGAATCAGCACCCATCTCTACCTCCCAACTCACACCCCTGCACCACACACACACACACACACACACACACACACACACACACACACACACACACAGACATTCCCTCTTCCCGTCTTTCTCCTCACAAAAGGCAACGTATTTCTCCAACCGTCAGGTCAAGTGAGGTCAGGAACGAACTGACCTCGCTTAAACCTAATTAGTCCACGGCGCCACACCGGCCCGGCCTTAAAGCGTGCACGCCCGGTTTATCATACGCCCGGGTAAGCTAATTATATCCGGAAACAACCCGACATTATCCGGAATTAAGCAAGGAAGAAAAAGAATCAAAGTATTACGTAAAATTAAACAGAACGGCCCAAGGTTTGCGCAAGGCATTAGCGTGTGCAAATTTACACATTAAAAATTCCGTTTAGATGAGGTTGGCGTAAATGCCTTGAACAGAGTAATTCACTCTCGCCCACACGGATGAAGGGGAGGTGTGTGGGGGGCGACATCCCTCCTTGGAGACACCCCTCCTCGCAAGAGTCTATTGTCCCAGTCCTGCAACTCCGTCTTGCAGGTGCGAAGAAGACACGGAAAGCTGGCTGTCTTGAGGACAACCGAGTGCTATCATACATTAACAGTACGTGAAGGATGATGGCTGAGGTGATTATAAAAAAGATCTACACATATAAACACTGTTATTCAAGTCGATAATTATTTTCCTATTTCCTTTTACTGTTCCAGCGCTGTGCTGCGGACATGGCCACGTCAACGGCGTTGCAGGCAAGTGTGGGACAAGGCCATCCAGTGAGGCAACATGAAATAAGGTCAAGCGCTAAAGCATAACAATGTGCTTCACAATGATACACTGCGTGTCACTCAGTAGTCGAGAGAGAGAGAGAGAGAGAGAGAGAGAGAGAGAGAGAGAGAGAGAGTGAGCGCACTCCTAACTGCATCTACGTATGACAACAAATGTGAGGGAGGGTAACTAAATCAAAAATATATATATATACATATATATATATATACATATATATATATATATATATATATATATATATATATATATATATATATATATATATATATATATATATATATAGGAATACATATGTGTGTGTGTGTGTGTGTTTCACCAATACATCAGACAACATGACTGGAACGAATTTTAATATACCGTGCGATACAGAGTGTGGCACTGACGGTATCATTACACAGGAGACTGGAGGAAGTCCGACCGCTCCAGCAGCTGGCTATTTGACGATCGCAGCCCCAGGACCTGAAGGATACGTGACGCTGGGAATGTCAATGGATCCTGCCCAACTACCACTGGATCAAGTTCCCGATCCTTCGAAACTCATCTACACCTTTTAGAAAAACTCACACAGTGAGACACAGCAACAAGACATGAGGATATCTGTGCCAAGGGAATAGGATTCTGGTTCATGGGTCCTAACTGATTTAGGATACCATCGTGGGGGAATGATATCGGTTATGGGACACCCAGAGTTGACGTTCAGATCTTTCTGCCTATGTCCCGCTGGAGCCTCACACACTCACTACCTCTCCCAGCCTCCATCCAAGGACCAGGCCTTCACCCACACTGGCCGTCCTGCCCTGTATCAAGGAGATAAATACATGTCCAGCTGCCAAACTTCTGCGTCTCTTGGTGAGTTGTGTTTTCACTTCACACTTCATACTTCCATCACATGTCAGGGGAGACGCTATCCTCTCTTCCTGCAGTGGATAATATCTGACATTTCACACTTTCCGTAAATCTTGCTCTGTACAAAAACCCTTTCTTATTCATGTTCTCGCCTCTCTCTCAATTGTAGCACTTATCAATTGTTCTCTAACATTGTTTCTATGCCATCTTGCCTCATTCCGCCCCTCAGATGTACCTCCTCCACACACTTCCCTCCAGCGCCGCCCCCATCTATCACTCGTGTTGTCCAAGTTTTCCCTTCCGTCTCCTGGGTTGCTGCTCTGCTCCCCTCCCGGAGGCGCCGGGGCGCCCCGCGTGGGACTGATAGTGCACTAAAGTTTTTGACTCTCAACTCCCCAGGGAAGAGACTAGCCTACGAGGTGCCTTCCCCCCTCCCCCCCACACACACACGCCTTTCCTCCTCCTCCTCCTCCTCCTCCTCCTCCCTCAAGTTTTCACAACCAGCGGCACGACGATACGACCCTCAAGCAGGATGGTGCCGTCCTTGGACATGGTGGCTTGGCCTCTGTGATCTCACCCTTTAAGGGTTAGTAGGCCACAGGCCATTCCAGTACACTCGAGGACGGGGCCATCACGCTCAAGGAACGTACCGTCGTGCTCAAGAGTTCGTACCGTCGTGCTCAGAGGTCGTAGCGTCCTGCTCAGAGGTCGTACCGTCGTGCTCAAGAGTTCGTACCATCGTGCTCAGAGGTCGTACCGTCGTGCTCAGAGATCGTAGCGTCGTGCTCAAGAGTTCGTAGCGTCGTGCTCAAGAGTTCGTAGCGTCGTGCTCAGAGGTCGTAGCGTCGTCCTCAGGGATCTAACGACGAATCCGAACGCGACGGAGATGAGTACACAAAAGGACAAGGAAAACTGATGATGATCCAGGACAATATGAAGCACCGCCGGTAGAGACAAGCTCCCTAGCGATGATGTACAGCGGACACCAAAGAGGCCACCAACTTCTTCAAGAGCTGTCAACCAAAAGTTATTTCTCAACCATGAATATAATCTCCGGACGTTTATATATTCCCTGCCCTGTAATTCACACACACACACACACACACACACACACACACACACACACACACACACACACACACACACATCGTAATGCACTGGATAAGGTTACCGGACTTTATGCCTAAACTTTAGTTCCTAAAAATGATGGACGAGTCGAACAAGCGTTCCACACAAGACTCTTGTCTCACCTAGAGATGTGCGGGCTGGTATCTGCTGCTGCTGCTGCTGCCGAGAGATGTGAGAGGATGAGGAAGTTGTTATCCCTACCCGGTAACATTCATAACAAGGAACACCGTCACGTGGTACTGGAGGACAACTATCGCGTTAACACCGCAGGGAGACGTTCGTGCAAATGCCAGACACCCTCGCCTCCACACCACTCGTAACATGGCTAAGCTCCGTTACACCTGATGTAAATATGAGGCTTTACATGTCGCTCGTCACAGGACAAGACCTGCCTCACACCCGCTGTAGGACACACTGCCTAAACCTGCCGTCCGGGTTAACGCCAGGGATGGTTCCTCCTCCCACACACACACACACACACACCTGGCGGAGGCAAACACCAGTGGTCCTCCTCCTCCTCCTCCTCCTCCCCACACCTGGTGAAGCCACCGTTACCCCTCCTCGCTCGTAACGCTCGTCTCTAGGGCAAGATTTTATGAGACCAGTCGTTCGGGGTACTGCGAAGCCCCCCGACACAAAGCCGCGCCCCTTAGGGAAGCTTTAAAGAGCAAGCTCCTGCGTCCGGAAGGATGCGACAGAGTAATGCAAGTCGAACTCGGGCGTCGCCGCCCGGGTGTAGCAGGGTAATGCCATGTCGGAAACCACGACGGGGATCAGGAGGTGACGTTATCGTCAGGCTGTGGTTTTCCCCCCCACCGGCCGCGCGGTGGGCTGGAGTGATGGACGGAGGCGGCGACGAGGGTCCATGACAGGATCAATACACGTGTATCACCCCAGGACAGGTGACAGACTCAGGTCTCCCACAACCTTGCCCCTCCTCCTCCTCCTCCGTCCTCCGTATGTTACTGTTATGGTTCTCGTGGTTTATTTATGTTACACACGATGTTATGCTTATGTTGCCGTGTTGCTTCCTGAGAGTTCTTGGACGCTAGATGCTGCTGCTGCTGCTCCTGCTCCTCCTGCTTGTCGTGCTGATTCTACAGCTGCTGTTCTGCTCCTGCAAGGTTTGCTGTTCCTGCTTCTACTCCTACTGTGAGGTTAGAGCTGGTGATGACGTCTCTACTGCTGCTTAAGAGGTTACACCTAGTGATGTTGCCTCCAGCGCTGTTTGTGCTACGGGTAGTACTGCTTCGCCTGCTGTTCACAACGATCCTGCTTCTCCTGTGGAGGTTTCTGTTACCGAGACTTCTGTTGGAGGTTGTTACCAGCAACGAGGTGGTAACAGACACCAGACAACAGTTCCCAACGACCTTATGATGAGGAACAGCCAACCATAGGTCAACACGTTAACTGAGAAGGAAAGAACCAGTAAAGTAACAGTCGTTAGGGGGGGAAACAACTGGGAAGAACAAGTGACATTGGAGCGAATGAGGAGAAATAGACGGCAAAGAGTAACTTCTGTCGTATAACCTATGAAGAACAGCAGTTACTGAAACTACCGAACGATAGTTTGGGTACAGCTGTGAAGACGCTACCATTATTATAGAGCTACTCTGGTAACACAGGTGTTTGGGAACACCTGTGATGAGCTCCCTAAGAGGGGACGAGCTGGGGACCACTCACCACAACACAGCCAGCGAGGAGCAACGTCTTGCAACGAAGCAATGCCCAGGTACGAGACCCCCCAGTACGGCAGTCTTCGCAATGACGAACAAGTCGACACCTCGACCTTAAGACGCCTCGAGACACATCAGAATACCACTATTTTCACTTGACACGTCACATCTACACGAAACCCCCCACGGAGACCCATCACATTCAATGGCCAATATGCTAATCAGATAATTAATAATGCAAATCAGGTATACGCATGGCGTATATAATTCAGGCGAGGTATCTCCTAGCATTGGATTCAGTATACGCCATGAGGAAATCAATTCTGGTACCTAGGGTACTGAAATCAAAGGAATCGAGGCTCATTTACACTAAAAAGAGATGGAATGTTCGCTATTCAAAGCGTGCATGTAATAATGCTAAATGAAAATGCAAATCAAGACTTTATAACCCCTCCAGAGCGACGGGTATGACCCATGAGCACAGAGGTACGATCCGTGTGTACGACGGTACGATCCATGTGTACGACGGTAAGATCCATGTGTACGACGGTAAGATCCATGTGTACGACGGTAAGATCTAAGTGTACGACGTTACGATCCATGTGTACGACGGTACGATTCATGTATACGACGGTACGATCCATGTGTACGACGGTAAGATCTAAGTGTACGACGGTACGATCCATGTGTACGACGGTACGATCTGTGTGTACGACGGTACGATCCATGTGTACGACGGTAAGATGCATGAGCCCGACGCTGTATATACGTGTGTATATATACATACATTTACTAAAATACTCAAAAACCTCAAAATAATCTATACTACGAAAAATATATAGAGAAAAATCGCATCCTTGCCAGGTGTTTTTTGAGGCGACACCACGAATAACAAATAATACAAAAATATCCTAAAAGATATCAAATACGGAGCACTTTCACGGCGCTGGTTTTTCTTTTAGGCCAAAAGGTTTTCCCAGATACCTTCAAAGGAGCGAAGAACGGGATGAAAGGGAGGTGAGGGGGTCGGTCACCAGCACCTACACAGATCCCACACAGATCTTTCTCCAAGAATAAAATACACATTTTCTTTCACGCATGACCAGATAATAATTGCGTATTAAGCTTCATAAACATATTCAGAAGGACTGGAAAGGGATGAGAATTGATGTAAACACATATATACATGCAGACTCCCAACTGTACATATAAACATATAGCCATATATACACAACACTATACATTTTCTTCATACTGTCGTATACCCAAACAGTGATATAAATACAGAAGGCTGAAGCACAATTGGGGAAAGGAGTTCGGGGTTGGGGAGGGTATTTGTGCTGGTGTGATTGTGCAGATACGCGAGTAAGGGAGAAAAGAAAAGGAGAGAGAGAGAGAGAGAGAGAGAGAGAGAGAGAGAGAGATTAAATATGCACCACTTCTGTCCCCCATCCCTCTACCAGGCCGCCCGAGAGTGAAAGCTGTTAGACTCCAAATCACAATCTTGAAGCAAAATCCAAGACTGGCTATTGTGTGAGGCTTGGATAAACCTCTGTGTGTGTGTGTGTGTGTGTGTGTGTGTGTGTGTGTGTGTAGAGTTTGGTTACTCTGAGCCTTATTAATAAGGAGGTACGACCCTTGAGCACGACGGCACGATCTTTAACAGCAGCACGGTCCCTTGAGCACTCTAGTGGTGCCCTTGGGCCTGATGAGGGGATTAACTCTGACCTGACACTCCTCATGGGTCAAAGGCCAGGCCATCGTGCCCGAGGGTCGCACTGCTGTTTTCCTGGTTCGTGAAGTCGTGCTCGCCTGCCCCAACGCCCAACAGATAACCTTCGAAAGACAGACATCACACACAGAGATCGACTGCGGAACACCGTCCTTCATACCTCACTGCGTTGGGCCAGCCACACCGCAGGCAAGCGAGCAATAGGAAGTACATTTCCTTGTGGAGACGAACGTTCGAGACGCCTCACTCCACCACACCAACATACATATACATTACGTGACACCTACCGAGAGAGTCGACACTCACATAGGCTCGCCTTCTGTCTACATCTATTGACCGCGAAGTCGTCAAGAACTTACGCTATCTGTTCGATGCGTGGGGGAGGAGAGAGGGCGATGTCCAGGGAGCGGAAGTGGAGGCCCCAGGTTAGGAGGGACCTAATCGATTGTAGGTTAAGTAGGTCGTGAGGATTTTACGGGCGCGAAGAGAACAGATGTTGAGGTGAGGAGAGAACAGATCTTTGGAAAATATGGGCAGGAGATCTTGAGGTGGGGAGAATAGATCCAGAGCTTGAGGTGGGGAGAACAGATCCAGGGCTTGAGGTGGGGAGAACAGATTGAGGTGGGGAGAACAGATTGAGGTGGGGAGAACAGATCTAGAGTTTGAGGTGGGAGAAGAGATCCAGAGACTGGGATGGGGAGAAGAGATCTAAAGTTTGAGGTGGGGAGAACAGATCTTCTAACTGCCAGAGATTCCTCCTCACTCCACCTCCTCCTCCTCCTCCTCCACTTTCTTCACCCCTCCACTCACTCCACTTCACGATCACCTACCTGAAAAATAAGAAGAAGCACATCATTAGCATAACCCTGGGAACATACGAGGCAAACTGTACCGGCAATCAGTAAAATGTTAACACGGAACAAAGTCATATTTTGGTGCAGACAACACACACACACACACACACACACACACACACACACACACACACACACACACACACACACACACACACAAAATGAAGATACCTTCAACACAGTAAATACCGCCAGTGTAATTACCTGTTTGTACAGTTGAGGGCGGGAGCTGTACAGCCGGGGTAGAGAGAGAGAGAGAGAGAGAGAGAGAGAGAGAGAGAGAGAGAGAGAGAGAGAGAGAGAGAGAGAGAGAGAGAGAGATGGAAAATCAAACTGACTGAAGAGAAACCTTTACTGGACGTCGACGAGCGTCCAAAAAAAAAAAAAAAAATTGTGACACGAGCGTGAGTGAAGAGGATATGTTCATGGAGTGGTGGAGAGGGGTTGATGGGGTGAGGGAGGTGGGGTCAGCAGGGTAGTGAAGAAGGTTGATGATGGGGTGGGGCGAGGGGAGAGATGACTGGATGGGGTTGGTGGAGAGTGGGAGTGAATGGTGATGTACCGGAGGGGCTGGTGTCTGATGGGGGCAACAGACGCACGTTCAGTAGGTCGATAGATGGTCGAAACAATGTCGGCAACTGGGGAATACGGGGTAGATAATAAAGCTAACGGTGTATCGCTGTTGATAAAGTGAGTAGACGACGGTACGACCCTTGACCACGAAGGTCTGAGGCCAGGCCATTATACTCGAGGGTCGTTCAGCCATGCTCAAGGGTCGTTCCGTCATGCTCACACGTTCCCCAGCGGTTAATGAGAGAGGTTGGAGTGGATGAAGCATCGATGAAAACGACCCGGTGGTGGTAGCGACTGGGTGACTGACTGACTGACTGGGCTGGGTTGTGGAGTGGACCAGGTCGTGGAAGTGTGGGTGGGACGGTCCCGGAGCGGGTGGGTGCCATCCACGGGGTTGACGGGAGCGGATGAGGCACACTGAGGGAGGGAGGGAGGGAGGGAGTGAGGGAGGCACACTGAGGGAGGGAGGGAGTTAGGGAGGCACACTGAGGGAGGGAGGGAGGGAGCGATCAAGGCGAGGTCTAGGTGGACGGGAGTTGATGAGGAGTGGAGGAAGGATCCTGAGGTGGGAGGAGGAGGTGGAAGTGCTCACTTACCAGCCGGGTCCAGTCCAGACACCAGGTCATAACTCACACAACGCCCGGGGAGAGAGAGAGAGAGAGAGAGAGAGAGAGAGAGAGAGAGAGAGAGGGAGAGGAGAGGTCAGGGGAGAGAGAGAGAGGGAGAGAGGGAGAGAAGAGGTCAGGGAGGGAGGGGTGCAAGGTTCATAATGGCATTCTCGAACTTTCCAACATTCCACTTCATCCTGCCATTATTTACGTCGTCTAAACTTGTCTGCGGAGTGATCGGCTGGGCAAGAGTGCACCATTTAATCCCGGGTCCCAGGCGCACACAGTCGCCCTCTCTCACACACACACACACACACACACACACACACACACACACACACACACACACACACACACACACTCTCACTCCCGACCCACAGCAAACCATCCCCTCTCGTGTGTTTCTTCACAGACGGATATAACATCTAATATTCCCGTTAGGCCATGACTATATAATTATATATCTTTTTTTTCACATATTCGTCACTTCCCGCATCTGCGAGGTAGCGTTAAGAACAGAGGACTTAGCCTTAAAGGGGATAATCCTCACTTGGCCCCGCTCTCTGTTCCTTATTTTTGGAAAAGTAAGAAATGAGAGGGGAGGTTTCCAGCCACCCGCTCCCTTCCCTTTTAGTTGCCTTCTACGACATCCTCCAACCTATAATCTCATCCATAACCTCTCGTCTTCTTTCGTCACTCATCCAGCCCCACATCCATTACATCCAACCCCCCCCCCCCCCCACCCCATCATCCAATCATTCTCAGCTCCTCAGAAAATGATCACCTTAATTCCTTAACATTATTGATCCATAATATTAACACCACTGCTCAACCATTTCAGGTTTTAAACGGCTCTGCTCAACCCAAGTATATGACCCAGCCTAACCGACGCATTCCCACTCTATCTAAATCCGTTTAATTAAAGCCTTCATCCAATCTAACTTTGCTTTATCTACGCCCGCTTTATTAAACTCGTTTCATTAAACCCAACTAATACAATTCCACAACTCATTCCCGGCAATTTCTCCGACTCTTCTTTTACTCTTCCCACTCCCCCCCTTAAACCACCAGGATCTCCTTGGCGCATTTCAATAAATCAATACCTATGACCCATTTCAACTCCCTTCCTCATCAAACCTCTAAATCCACCCATTTCCATCACAGTGACTCAGGCTCCATTCCACCAGGCACTCCATACAGGGCGTGGGTGGGGGCCCCAACTCTCCACCTCCACCTCCAACGCCCCCACTCACCAACTAAACCAGTGGTTCGTATCTAACCAGCAGCGCAGACGGACTAAACCATCCTTCCCAGCCCCACTCCAGCCTCCCATCCACTCCATCTTCTACCCCACAAGGCCGGAGGACGTGGCTCAGAATAAAACGATTTTCTGTGGCGGACGAGGCGTAAATAAATAAAGGAAGGGCGGTGATCTGAGATTAAATGTGTGAACTTATCCATCACTTCTGGCTAAGTTATCCGTCTGTCTTTATATCTGTATGTCTTCATATTATTCCATCTGTCTAGGAACCTGTCCACCTACCTATCTGTATACGTATACGACACACACACACACACACACACACACACACACACACACACACACACACACGGGACTCTTCCTCCCCCAGTGTGGCATCACCTGTAGGAGGGAAGACGACCTACGGTTCCCCAGGAAGTGAAGGCCGATGGTCCCCCCCACCTCAGCAGTGAGAGGACCCCCACCAGGAGGATCGATTAAGCGGCACAGTGACCTTCTCTATCACACCCCTCCCTACCTCCCTCAAAAGTCTTCTCTCCCTCCTCCCTTCCCTTACCCACCAACCCTTCCTCCATCCCTCCCTCCGACTTCTACCCACATACCTCCTTCTCCTCCCTCCCACACTGTACTCTCTTCCCTCCCACTGCCCTCTCCCGACCTTACCCCCCCCAGCTCTTGGCCGTCCCCCAGCTCCTGACCGTCCCCTCCCCAGCTCCTAGCCGTCCTTCCGACCACCTGATCGTCCTACCCTATCCCAGCTCTTGAGCGTCCCCCCAGCAGGAGAATGTCACGTGAGTGGGGATGGTAAAGTTCATCAGCGGGCTGGACCATAAAGCCCTCCACATGGCACACCTTCATCACACACTCCCTACTTGGCCAACCATAAAACCTCCGGGTTTACACCGTAAAATGCACTCCGCGCCCCCGGCAGATACTTCACAATAGTATGCAAAGACGGACGCTGTACCCCACGTCTTCTACATGAAGGGTAGTGCAGTCCGTGTATACTACAGGACGGATGGTGTACTCTACGTGTTCTACATGAAGGATAGTGCAGTCCATGTATATTACAGGACAGATGGTGTACTCTACGTGTTCTAGAGGATGGAAGATGTAGTCTACGTGTTCTACAGGATGGAGGCTGAAGCCTACGTGTAATAAAAGAGCGAAACCATTTCTGACGTGTTACAAACGTCTCTTCCGCTCGTAGGTAGAGCATAGCATTCATAATTTAAGCTACACAATCTACTACTACGAGTGATATCCAATATAATGATGAAGATATATATATATATATATATATATATATATATATATATATATATATATATATATATATATATATATATATATATATATAAGACATAAACAAACGAAGAGCCATGAAACATTAAACTGACAGGACAAACAAACGCCAAACTATGGTATTGTAACAAAAAAAATGAATATAAATACAACCTAATCTACAACCTTCAAAATATGTTAAAAGTTCAAAAAGAATATAACCTAAACTTTCGGCATATGATACATTTACCAATAAAAAAAATATGACATACCTTCAGAACTGAGCAAAATTACCAATAACAGAAAAAAGTAACCTGAAACTTTCATAATACGAAAAAAAAGGGACAAAAAAAGACACACACACACACAGAAGCTATCCGAAACCCTCCGAAATATAGAAAAATGACCAATAAAAACAGACGCGGACACACGTGCCTGCACAAAAATACAACACTCACTGGGCGGGTTTTAATTACAGGGCGACACAGCGCGGCATCAAAGGCCCTACATGTGCATATTCAAACACAGCAACACTGATCACCAACCAATATCCATCAACCAACACTATTCAACCCCTTCCACCCCCTACGCTTACCAACACACACACACACACACACACATACAAAGAGACACATATACATCTACATATATACACGTAGATGGGCACACAACATGCACTTCTCATATACATAAAGGGATATATATATATATATATATATATATATATATATATATATATATATATATATATATATATATATATATATACATAACAAGTTCTCACACAGAAACTGTACACAACAGAGGTAGAACCAGTGCCTTCTCTGTCAACAACTCCCAGCAAAACACCACGAAAGACGAGAAAACAATAACACAAACCAAGAAACACCAGAAATAGAACAAGCCAAGAAGCAACACGAAACAGTAAAACACACACACACACACACACACACACACACACACACACACACACACACACACACACACGAAAGACGACAGAGAGCAAAACTATAGAGCAACTCCAACCTATAAAATAGAGGGACTGAGAGGAGTAGAGTCAACAGTCCACCTTTCCGTAACATAATCAAGCAGCCTTTCAGCTCTGCCTTCCGCTATACACTTCCTCCAGCACCTCCCTGTAATTAAACACCAGAGAGGAGAAATAAAACTGTCGTAACGCGAGAGCAAGTAACTGTATGGCTGTAAAGTGAGGGGGAAATTACTCTCTCCTGTGTGGGGGAACAGGCATGTGAGAGAGGGGCGAGAGAGGTGACTGGGTGTGGCGGAGTGGACTAGGGGAAAGACTGAGGAGGGAGAGAGGGTCACCAACGGCATATGGAGGGAAGAAAGGTCTCGGGGGAACGAGCAACACACACACACACACACACACACACACACACACACACACAGACACACGACACACACACACAGTACCACTTCCCTCGCCTTCGTCCAACAGAGAACTTGTGAAATAAACTGGCACAGAAAATGTTTACATCCACAACACAAGCAATTCAAATGTCTCACCACAATCCATTCTGCTGAGTAACTGCGTTAATTTCTACAGACTTTTAACGCAGGAATTACGTTGAAATAACGCCTGACCCCTGACAGCGTAAAACTGGGACTGGCGAGTGTACACTGAAAATATGTAAGTGGTGGTGGCAGCGTCGCGTGAAGACATACTTGACAATCCACATATGTAAGAGAATATCCGACGTAAATTTACCTCAATTTACGCTTACGCGAGACAAATGCATACGTCTGTCCTCCCCCCCTACTGCACAGCCCTTACGACCGTGGCATGTACTCAGACCATAATGACAAACGAGGCAACACAAACCTAACATTACTGAAATGAAAGAAGACGAGATTAACAAAGGCGATAAGACCTCAGGGAATCGTAAGGTCTCCACTTTCTTTTTTTCCGGTCCCTCGCCTGCCTCATTTCCCTGATGGTTTGTTTTCACATTACACGAGAGAGTTAAACCACTAGATTAAGTTGAACCATTTTATCCAGTGAATCTCCACTGGAGAGCTATTAACTAGGGGCTTCCAAGAGCTCGTGTCCATCCTCATCTAAACCTGACGGGCGATAAGAAAAGGGAGAGTGAGGAGGGGGAATGGGAGGAGGGGAGGTCTTGAGTATCCGTTTTGTTCAAAGGAAGATTTGACGACCGTCATTGATCAAGACAACATACCAGTGATGTGAGACTTTGGCGTACATGATGCCATGATCGGACCAGTCCAAGGGACAATGTGCACGGGATGGTGCCGCGGGATGGCAGGGGATGGTACTGGAAGGGTCTGGTACGTAGGAGGACCTGATGACGTCCATTCCGTGGAGAAAAACCATGAAGTGGAGGGTCGTTGGTGGCTGGCGGGTGGTGGACACCTAAGCACGTCGCACACCTCAGTGCCAGAGAGACCAGGTCGTGTTAGCGCGCCGTATTCATAACCCCAGCACCGGGGATCGATCCCGCGTGCCTGGCACACTGGGGGCTGCAAGCTGTCCCCTTATACCAAACTCAGAACTGGCCACGAGTGAGGGGGGAAAAAAATATAACATGCACTGGCTGGCTCGCCTCTCTTCGCCTTCTCTGGGGTCAGATCAACCACTCCAACTGTGCTACATTTGTTTCACTTCGTACAAGATTTGCTGACCATCAGGAGACAGGTGAAGATGCCAGACACACTAGACCTCACGTCTGCACACACTCTCCGTCGACACGACCCTTAAGGGCGACGGTAAGGGGCACGACCCTCGTGCATGATGGTAGTTTATAACTCTGTTGCACGACGGTACGACCCTTGAGCACGAAGTGAACTGACGTACAACCTCACCCTTCACTCCAAGAATTGTACCGTCGTGCTTGAGGGTCGTATTGTCGTGCTCAAGGGTCGTACCGTGCGGTTGAAAGGTCGTACCGTCATGCTCATGGAGTTTAGGGTTGAGCCTGGAGATCATTTCCATATCCGAGAGCCGTATGAATAAACGAGAGAGAGAGAGAGAGAGAGAGAGAGAGAGAGAGAGAGAGAGAGAGAGAGAGAGAGAGAGAGAGAGAGAGAGAGACCAAGCTGCCACGTGCATCGCCCGCTTAAACTTACGATCAGACGGCTTATTCAATCCAGCCCAACGCGAGGGACATCACAATACTGAGTCCCTACACCAGGTGATGCACGAGACCAGAGAATCACACCTGAAGACGCTCCCTCACCAACGCTCCGACGTGAGGCAGGAAGGCACACGCGATGTACACAACAATACACAAGCAGTACAGTACACTGTGCTGGGGGTGTACAGTGGATGTACACACCAGGGGCAGTACACACGCGAGAGCACAGGGCCACTAAAGCAGCGGGAGGAACGAATGCATGGCCACACCCGGGGGTAATCAAGACACACTGCCCGCCCTGCCCGGCACTAAACTAATTTGCCTATTACATCTAGGAGGAAGAGGGCAAGCCTGGCTCGGGAACAACCACAGCAACCACCACAACCAACAACTACAACAGTTTTTTTTACCCAACTAACAACGGCCTTTACCAACCACACACGAAAGACACCCACCAACCATGACTTTTAGTTACCAGCCATGGTCTCACATGTTTACCAAATGGCGTCCTAGCTTCGTTTCTTCGATGTATATCAACTGACTGTTATATTTCTCTCTTGTGTCTCCCCTGATGATGTGATTATTACACGAAAGTGCACTTGGGAACTTTTCGTGTTTCATTTTCCCCGTGGACTCATAGGAATATCTTGATCACGCGCAAAATTGTGATCCTTTCCAATATATATATATGATAACTAGTTAATCACAGCTTTGTAGCTCCTATTCAACCAGGGCCTCGAGATAATGACCTCAATATTGTAGTCTCTTGCCCACTGTAATTTCTGTTTCAAAAGAGGAAGTTTATGGCTCGTTACCGGACGGCTTCTAGTCCATTAAACCTGTCAATACTGATAATATCTAACAGTCAACAATGGGTGATATGATTAGCATTAAGAACCACAAACGACCATTATCACCACGATTCGTCTCAACTAGCCACAACGACCATCACAACCACCACTACCATTACCTGATATCACCATATGGTACATACAACCATCCCAGTCCATCACTTCAAATAACCACAACCACCACCCCACACCAACCAACCAACCAACCAATCATGCCCTCCTACAACAATCACCACCATGCCAGTTAACCACAACTACCACGATCCAGCTAAACCACAACCACCACGACATCAGCCAACAGCAACCACCATCCAACCAGCCAACCAGCAATACACCTTATCCCCCCAACCACCCCACACTCCCCTGATCCACCTGCGAGCGGTCATCACATCCCACGTACACCCCCACCCAGTACGAGTCTGGGGGAATCCCTCAAAAACCAGTGTGTTCCACAGAGGTGCAATACAACGGCAGTATTGACCAGCATCAAACATATCTCTTCCAGTTGTATCCCGTCATTAAGTCAGCGATTCAATTATGCTAATTGCTCTTTACAAGCCGAGTAGCGTAACAAAGTTAAATTCGACTGGAAATATGGGCCCCCAAACTCGCCACTGCTCTTATGCAGAGCCGAGGGACGATCCTGCCCACCTCCCAGTATTGTACAATGGTTGGAGGGTTACAGACCCACTCACCCACTACCTTACACTTACTATCATCTGTACAACAACCAAAAGTGGAGGGTATCATATGAAGAGGTACACAGATATACCTACATTCCTCCACCTGTTCAACAACAACGTCTGAAAAAAAAAAATGGGAGGCTAATTTCTCCATCACACAGTCACTTCCCTTGAATTTTGCGGTACAGTGAACCATCCACGTGGTCATCATTCCCCTACAGTGAATATCAAGTCTCGATACTGACCTCTGACCCGGGTGAAACACTCCCGATAAAATGTATGGAAAACCTCCGCCGGGGGGGCGCCACAGTTACTGAGAAAACCTCTTTAAAAACCAACCTCCCACCCACTCAAGAGTTCGAGAGACATACCAGTATAATGTATGGGACACATGATGAGCCACAACCAATGATAAACCCTTTAACAACCCACTTATACGTCTGAGACACACCCATTACAACGCATGGAAAATATGGAGAGACAAAACCCCCAGAGAAGACAAGTAGACAAAACCCCAGAGAAGACATGTAGACAAAACCCCAGAGAAGACATGTAGACAAAAACCCCAGAGAAGACATGTAAATAAAACCCCCAGAGAAGACATGTAGACAAAAACCCCAGAGAAGACATGTAGACAAAAACCCAGAGAAGACATGTAGACAAAAACCCCAGAGAAGACATGTAGACAAAACCCCCAGAGAAGACATGTAGACAAAACCACAGAGAGGAAAAAACCCTACCCGTACGTTTGAGAACCATGTCGTATACCATACACAGAAAACCCAGGAGACAAAACCCATTGAGATATTCCTTTATAGATAAAAACCACCCGCAATCGAAGGGCGCGTGAAACATTGCCCGTCGATATATGTACCAGAGAGAGAGAGAGAGAGAGGGGCAGACGACTCCATCATGGAGGGAGGCAATCCAATTACCCTGGGTGAATTAAGTATGCAATAAAGCCATCCAGCAGGCAACACTGACATGGTAATCTGATCTCCGACCTGCCACGACGCACGCCGGCTGCCAGGATCCGCGCCACACACCGCTGCCTCCTCCTCCTCCTCCTCCCACCTCACCTCACCTCCTGGGGACAGACAACCTGGAGGAGAGAGAGAGAGAGAGAGAGAGAGAGAGAGAGAGAGAGAGAGAGAGAGAGAGAGAGAGAGAGAGGTGGTGGTGGTGGTGTTTTAAGGAGCTGGTGATCAATCCAAGAGGCAAGGGAGCTGGGGGTCGCTTCACCGAGACCGTGGCAAAAGAGTTCGGGGTGATGTCTGAAGGAACGCAGATCCTTCAGGTCGTCTTGTGGGCACTGTCGGCCACGTACCTTCAAGTGGAGACCCATAAGATCTTCTTAAAGGAGCCGACGGTAAAAACCTTAAGACAAGGACCCCGAAAATTACCTCCGGCCGGTCGAGGGAATAAGATTTGAAACAAAGACCTCTCGGCAGAAGGAGACACCACCCACCGCCCCCCGCAACCCCCATCTGGATTAACAAGATTGCTTAAAGAAGCCGACGGTAATTCTGGAAGGACTGCGGGAGATTATCATGGCGTCCCCGAGAAAATTATATGATTTAAAACAAAAGATCTCAGCACAGGAGACCTCGGTCTGGGGACAAGAGATATTGGGGAAGGAATCAAAGACACACACACACACACACACACACACACACACACACACACACACACACTGCAACAGGTGGGAGATCCGGAGTAGGAGGAGGAGGAGGAGGAGGAGGAGAATGGGGACCTTGAAGCAAGAAAAGGAGAAAAAGAGAGGGTGAGATGGAGAGAGAGCGCGTGTAAGGAAGGGGCGAGCTGTACGCTGCCAGGGAAAGAAATCAAGGACCGACATCCCGGGGATGGAGGAAGGCAGAAGGAGGGAGAGATGAATAAACAGAGAGGAAAACGAGCAAAATGCGAGAGAGGAAGATGGAGAGAGAACAGCTCGTGAGCGAATCATGGAAAAGTCTAATCTAAGGTGAGATGCGATGGATGTGGGAGGGGAACCCTGATAGTGAGAGCCATTTTACCTCGAACGGAAGAAAATTTAAATGTGAGCGCAACAAGGGAGAGGCAGGCAGCAGAGCACCTCATGGTCCATGTCGAGGAAAGCCATAGTGACCTAAGTTCCTCGTCGTATACAGATGGAGACGGGGGAGGGCACACAGCAGGGGGGGAGCGGTGTGATGTCTGGTGGGAGGAAGGCGGAGGAGGGAAAGAAGGAAGGAAGGATGGTCACAGAGAGATGTGGGGGATGGAGGCCAAGTGGACGCCAGCTGAGGCAAGCTAGAAAACAAATGTGTGACCATGTGAGTCTCATGAGAGTCATAGTAGCCTAAGACAAGGTGGAGGAGACAAGAGATTTGGTGAGGGAGGAAAAAAAAGAAAGAAAGGTCAGAGGTCACCGAACCTGAGGTCAATTAATGAGGTTCGTGGTCGTTAGATACAAGACAGCAGGAGTAGATGGGGACCAAAGAATGCGACACGAACCATCTGGGAAGCAAGCAGCAAATAATGAGGGTAACAGAAGCTATCAAGACAGGTGGAAGACCACATACTGAAGGAACCAAGTAACAGAAACTACTGAGAAAATCTAACCACACACACACACACATAAATATATATATATATATATATATATATATATATATATATATATATATATATATATATATATATATATATTATCCCTGGGGATAGGGGATTAAGAATACTTCCCACGTATTCCCTGCGTGTCGTAGAAGGCGACTAAAAGGGGAGGGAGCGGGGGGCTGGAAATCCTCCCCTCTCGTTTTTTTTTTTAATTTTCCAAAAGAAGGAACAGAGGGGGCCAGGTGAGGATATTCCAAAAAAGGCCCAGTCCTCTGTTCGTAACACTACCTCGCTAACGCGGGAAATGGCGAATAGTTTAAAAGAAAAAAAGAAATATATATATATATATATATATATATATATATATATATATATATATATAGATAGATAGATAGATAGATAGATAGATAGATAGATAGATAGATAGACAGATAGATAGATAGATATATAAGCCTTACAAATACACAAATACCTACATTACAAATGATATATCAACATACACACAGGCGGGCAGGCACACAGGCCAACAATACCAACAGCTTGTAACACTCGAGCACATTAGAACAAACAGAATATATATATATATATATATATATATATATATATATATATATATATATATATATATATATATATATATATATATATTCACAGCTTAGGTTCCCTTTAAAATGAACGTAAACGTGAGGCCAGGGACAACAGTTACGGGTCTAGTTGACCTCATAACAACGTAAGTAACAGCACCAAACTGTGGTCCTGCTGTGAGGGAGATCAAGTAAATAAACACAGTTCACTTTCATTTCCGATGGGAGGGAGGGCTGTGGGCTGTGGGCCGGCCGGGTGGGAATTCGTGGACATTTAAACGTAGGGGAGGCACGGGGAGCGCTGCTCCTCTGCACGGGCGGGCAAGCTCGGACATACGCCAGAGGGGACTGAGTACGAGATGGTGGTGTGGGTACTGTGCACGGCCGAGGGAGGAGGCACGGAAGGTACGGCGGTGGACAGAAGTCGCAACACAAGCACTGGAGATTAGACCAGAATACTAATAACACTTGTCTCCACCCAACCATCCTAGATTAGATATGGCAGAGTTGCTTTGTATACATCTCGAAGAACAGCACAGTTAAGGAGTGGCTACCCAGAGTCCTCAAGCCTTGACCTGAGTTGATCCCAGTACTTGAGGGTCAGGTGAAAGACCAGGCCATCAATAAGTACCCAAGACCCTCACCTGTGTTGAGGAGAGTTGTGCCTCTATCGGGCTGAAGGGTAGGGTAGTGCGTAGTTAAGGTGGGGGGACTGACAACAAATATCCTGAAACCCACCATCTGCAACACAGCAGCGAGGGAAGACGGCGGGACAAAGAAGGGCAGGAAATGTACAAGAGGAAGCGGGAGCAAGGCAGGCAGGCAGAGCAGTCGGCCTCGGGGGAGTTCGTTAAGCCTGAGACGAGAAAACCCACGCCACAGCCGAGATATGGCTCAAAACTGGGAGGAGGAGGAGGAGGATGAGGACGAGGAGAAGGAGGGGGGTGTGAGGAGGAGGAGGAGGAGGACGAGGAGAAGGAGGGGGGTGTGAGGAGGAGGAGGGTGAGGAAGAGGAGGAAAAGCTAATCAAGTTATATCTGGCTTTACACTCTGTGCTGCTGTCTTAATACCCACCACAGCACTACGGCTGATTACAAAACACACAACGCCTGGGAGAACACACAGGTACAGCTGGCTGGCATGTACACACAGTCCTGGGGAACACCACGACGCCACAGACGATTACAATTGACACAGTCTTGGGAAATGCTCGCTACAGTACATTGAGGTATATACTCACGGAGGCGAATTGTTATGAACTCAAGTACAGCAAAACGAAGGCTGTATCGGGGTCAGGCCACAAGACTAGGAATTAAATCTGAGATACACAGGATCCCAAGGATGCACAGAAGACACACACACACACACACACATAAAGGAATATATGAAGGCAGATAAGCAGGCATTACTGTCACACTCACATAAGTGCTTCAGTTCACATTCAGGACCACACAATCTTACACTATCGTAAAAGAATACATATCTTCAGAGATGAGGCCTGGATAATAATGTGATAGTATACTGACTGTGTGTGTGTGTGTGTGTGTGTGAGTAGATATAAAAACATACATAAATTCATGCGCACCAAAATCCAGGCAAGAGAACAAAGAAACAAATTCTCTTTCTTATTACACCCCATCTAAAGCAGAAAAAGAAATCTAAACTTTCTTCGCGTTTTGCATTACAAAAAGATCCCCGGCCAGAGTAAACCCCGCTTTCTCCAAACTAGTTAGAGCGTTTGCTGAAAAGAAGGGAAAAAAATTATATATATGTATATATATTTCAAAAAGCATCTTCCATGCCTCGAATACTAGGAGAAATGCTGAGAAGCGGGTCGTTAGCAGACCACAGATGGAAGATGATGATGATGATGATGATGAAGAAAGGAAGGAAAAAAGAAGATGGATTCATAGAGAGAAAGTGAAGAAAAGAAGTGAGGACAGGATATGGTGGGGAAGGTATTATATTTGGGAGAGAGTTTTACCAGAGAAGTGGGGGGTGTAGCAAGTGAGAAGGTTACTGGGGAAGGAAAGGGAAGGGTGTAAACAAGGTGGAAACACGGGATGAGAAACAGTGCAGGGGGCAGCGCTTGCCCCTCCCCCTTGAGGGAGCCGCCGCACGACGCTCGGGACGAAGAAAAATGCCAACTGAGGTTATCACAGCCGGAGGAAGGGAGGGCCACGATTGGGGCGACCGCGGCACGCCCCGCGAGGGCGACAGGAAGTGCACGAAGCGGAGAAGACGACCTCTGGTGCACGAGGCAGGACGAGAGGCTAACTAGAGGGAGACACAGATAAACGATCTCTACAGTACGATGAGAGACTCAAAGACCTCTGAGAGGGAGACGATCCTCCTCTGACGAGACAGAGACGACTTTTGTGAGACGAGAGAGAGAGAGTGACACGTAAGGACCGATGATGGAAGAGACACGACCTATGCAGGAGGAAGGCAAAAGGCCAATTGTACAGGACGGAGAAGGAAGAGATGCTTCACGAACGATACAGACACGAACTCGACAGCCTGAGACAAAGAGACAATCTCTCCGTAACAAGAAAGGCAAAAGGAGAGACAATATCTCTAAAAGACCACACAGCGAGAAAATCCCTACCGGAACACACCAAAAGAGACAGTTCCGTGCAGAAGGAGGTAAGGGGAAAGAGATATCGTATCTGTGCATTAAGAGATAAAGACGAAGGGAAAGAGATATCGTATCTGTGCATTAAAAGATAAAGACGAAAGATATTCCCGTAGGAAGAAAGCACAAAGGCACTGAAAATAATCGGGGGAATCACACGACGACATAAAAGGAAGGATCATTGGCGGAAAAAAGGATAACCAAAATCAGGTCCAAAAAAAAAAGGAAGAGAAGAGAAGAGAGAAAGGAAGAGAGAAAGTTATGAAATCCAGAAATGTCAATAAAGGTGTGGGATGATGGTGGTGGTGGTGATGATGGGAGGGGGTCAGGGGATGGCTGAGAAGGGAGGCTACAAACGCTCCATCGGGGTGAAGGATCGAGCAGAGAGAGAGAGAGAGAGAGAGAGAGAGAGAGAGAGAGAGAGAGAGAGAGAGAGACAAGACTAACTACTGCACACCTCCCTCGCTGACGCCACGCTATCCCTCACAACTACCTCTCGCAAAAAAAAATGTTAATTAGTTGTAAGTCGGTGGGAGGGTAGTGTGACGGAGGGAGGCCCTCCCTCCCTCTCTCTCTCTCTCTCTCTCTCTCTCTCTCTCTCTCTCTCTCTCTCTCTCTCTCTCTCTCTCTCTCTCTCTCTCTCTACACACACACACACACACGTCCGGGCCAAAATAACATTAATTAATGCCAACATGAAAAAAAAAAAACTGTTGCTCGGAAGCGCTGGGTCCAAACTTGATACAAACACTAATAGCGTCTTCGACAAAAATTAAAATGACTATTTCCCAACTTTTTTTTTTTTTCCTTTGCGTATCATCACGACTTAGACGTGCCACGGCGCGGAGAGGAGGGGAATACAGAGTGAATCTTGAGGACATGGGAGACCCAGATAACTGATGGGGTGGTACGTGGGAGAGCCAGATAACTGATGGAGTGGTACGTGGGAGACCCAGATAACTGATGGGGTGGTACGTGGGAGAGCCAGATAACTGATGGGGTGGTACGTGGGAGAGCCAGATAACTGATGGAGTGGTACGTGGGAGAGCCAGATAACTGATGGGGTGGTACGTGGGAGAGCCAGATAACTGATGGGGTGGTACGTGGGAGAGCCAGATGACGGAGTGGTACGTGGGAGACCCAGATAACTGATGGGGTGGTACGTGGGAGAGCCAGATAACTGATGGGGTGGTACGTGGGAGAGCCAGATGACGGAGTGGTACGTGGGAAAGCTAGATAAGTGATAGGGTGGTACGTGGGAGAGCCAGATAACTGATGGGGTGGTACGTGGGAGAGCCAGATAACTGATGGGGTGGTACGTGGGAGAGCCAGATAACTGATGGGGTGGTACGTAGGAGAGCCAGGTAACTGATGGAGTGGTACGTAGGAGAGCCAGATAACTGATGGAGTGGTACGTGGGAGAGCCAGATAACTGATGTAGTGGTACATGGAAAAAGCAGATGAGAGGAAAGGGGGTTGATACATGAGAGTACGTGGGACGGCCGGGGAAGAAAGAGACCTAATGGTGTGTGACGAGATTACCCGCTGCAACTGAGTAACAGTATCCTGCATTACTCATCTATAACGATGGAGACGGGAGGGTAAAGCAGAAGGCTCCTCCCAGCCCACCACTATAGATGGAGACAGAATAGTACAGCAGAAGGCTCATCCCCTCACCTACCACTATAGATGGAGACAAGGTAGTACAGCAGAAGGCTCCTCCCCACCCACCACTATAGATGGAGACAAGGTAGTACAGCAGAAGGCTCCTCCCCACCCACCACTATAGATGGAGACAGGATAGTACAGCAGAAGACTCATCCCCACCTACCACTATAGATGGAGACAGGATAGTACAGCAGAAGACTCATCCCCTCACCTACCACTATAGATGGAGACAGGATAGTACAGCAGAAGCCTCCTCCCCACCTACCACTATAGATGGAGACAGGATAGTACAGCAAAAGGCTCATCCCCTCACCTACCACTATAGATGGAGACAGGATAGTACAGCAGAAGGCTCCTCCCCTCACCTACTACTGCTCCCTCCAGCACACGGAGAGATTGAAGGGAGAAGGAATAACTATTTGACTGAAGCAGTTGTGGTCACCCCGCTTCACTGCTTCACGAGCCGAACCATCTGTACATCCTCGTCAGCTGGAGGGAGACCAAACCTATGCAGACCACCTGGCCTGGCGAGCCATCTGGCTGTGTCATTACCCATCTGTGCAGTACGGGTGGAAAGCTCCCCATTCGTGGGGGGAGGAGGCAAATCTCGTCTAATCACCTACTGGTAATTACCTATTTGTATACTCAATGGGAAGGGAGTTTTACACTCGTGGGGGTCCCATCTCTTGAGTATTCTCCACTGTCATATAACATCTTAGATTTGTGTGTGTGTGTGTGTGTGTGTGTGTGTGTGTGTGTGTGTGTGTGTGTGTGTGTGTGTGTGTGTGTGTGCACTGGCAAGCTTCCAGAAGCTACAACACCTTTTCAAATTTTCAAATCACACATCTCAAATTCAATCATAATTCAACTCGGTTATTCAAGCAACGACTAGGATCTTCAAATATTAAAAGCCAAACCCGAGGCTCTTGAAATGTTAAATGTCCAAGATCTTGAAATGTTAATTAGACAGGAGTTTAAAATCTAAAGTGACCAGGATGTTGAAAATGTTCAAAGAAAAAATTTTGAATAATTAGATTGTTAGGAAAGGTGTCCAAACGAGCCAAACGGTCGTACATAAACGTACAATACAGGACCCAACAGCCTCATTTAAACCTGAAAAAAACAAGTACAATATAAACCAAAGTGTGTGTGTGTGTGTGTGTGTGTGTGTGTGTGTGTGTGTGTGTGTGTGTGTGTGTGTGTCACAACACAGCAACAGGAAAAAGGAAATATATAACCCAAACACTCCACATGAAAGTAAATAAATATAAACCCTTCACAACAGCAAACAACACAATTCTGGGAAAAAATATAAACCAGTTTATAACATAAACCAGATGGTAACAACATGTAACAAAGTTAAAAGATATGTCACACAAAGCCAACTATTGATGAATGATGAAAAGGAATAGACTAAATGCAGGAATACATTCATGATAACCACGTCCAGGGTGTTCCAAACAACCTAAGAATATAAACCAAGCGATAATCACAACACAAAAACCAACTCAATAATATACAATATAAATCTACCACAATATAAACCGGGTGATGACCACAGTATGTAAACCAGCTTATACAAATTATACAAGGAAAGACTCACTCATCATTCTCTACAAAACCCTACTCAAGCTTTATCTACAATACGCATGTCAGATCTACTTTCTACAGTTTTTCAAAGCCATAAAAAAAAATAATGAAGATACGAAACGAATTCAAACACTTAGCAATAAATTTTATGAAATAAATTCAGATCTTAGTTGAAAAAAAGAAGACTCAAAGACAGAACTTTTTCAAACACTTACTAGTATTATTTTCAAGTTAAAGATACAGTGACCATAAATAACAATATAAAGTTAATTAAAGACAAAAAGATGTAAACTTGGGTAAATATATCTTCAGCAACAGAAGCTGTAGGACACAGGACTGGTGTACAACCAGAGGAGCCTTCTGCCTTACTACACTGTCTCCATCTATAGTGGTGGGTGAGGGAAGGAAGGAGCCTTCTACTTTACTATCCTGTCTCCATCTATAGTGGTGGGTGAGGGAAGGAGCCTTCTGTTTCACTATCCTGTCTCCATCTATAGTGGTGGGTGAGGGAAGGAGCCTTCTGTTTCACTATCCTGTCTCCATCTATAGTGGTGGGTGAGGGAGGAGCCTTCTGTTTCACTATCCTGTCTCCATCTATAGTGGTGTGTGGGGAGGGAAGGAGCCTTCTGCTTTACTACTATCCTGTCTCCATCTATAGTGGTGGGTGAGGGAAGAAGCCTTCTGCTTTACTATCCTGTCTGTATATATATAGTGGTGGGTGAGATGGTGCCTTCTCCTTTATTATCCTGTTTCCATCGATGCAAATTACGGATGAAGGATCCTTTCACTCACACTCTTTATTTTCCTGTCACTCACTCACTCACTCTCATTCACTTACTCACGTCTCTCTCTCTCTCTTACATCGCTTCTCTCCAACACACACACACACACACACACACACACACACACACACACACACACACACACACACACAGGGCGTGAGTGAGTGGAGAGGTTCAGGGTGTAGGGAGGCAAAGGTAGGGACGGGAATATATCGTGGCCATCAACTGTGTTTTTACTGTTACTGTTGGTGGCTGCAGCCACACCCTAGGATGATGATGGCCACGGTAAAGCCACAGTTACAGCACGCACTCTGGTGCCCACGCACTCCACTACGTACGCATTCTGGTACTCACACCGTCCACTACACCCACACACTCTAGTACGCACGCACTCAGGCAAGAGACGCACGCACTCCGCTAACCAGCCCGTTAAAAATCCATTTATGCCCACTTATAACACCACTTAATACAACATTTAACGGGTAAACTCCTCGACACGCGTTGCTACAAATACGCTCTACAGATTTTACAGTTATACACACACACACACCACACACACACACACACACACACACACACACACACACACACACTACCCAAAATGTTTGATGCACGGACATCATGTATGTACATTATTACACCCTTACCATTCAATATACATTATTGCACACACCCATCGTCACTTTACGCTAATAAATTGTTAAACCATATTTACGCCAAGCTATGGATGCGCAATAAAGAACAATATCCTTTTCCAAGTCCCTGTATGTTCCCCCCTTACGGCGGTATGGCAGCAAGACAGTATCATTCCACAGATACCTGACGACACCCGTTACAATCCACAACCAGCCTGTGTGAGAAGTTACCTCAAGAATGTCTACAGGAATGCCCAGCGAGGGAGGAAGGGATGGTCTAAGCTGGCCCCGACCGAGAGATACTGGATGATACTGTCATATATATATATATATATATATATATATATATATATATATATATATATATATATATATATATATATATATATTGAGTAGCCATGTATCACCACAGGCATTCCAAACAGCGGTATCTGCATATGTTTATCATATATACAGCAACACAAGCAACACAAGGTCAGCAGTATTTAAGATCAGGTCTGGGAAGGTCATCAGTATCTAAGGTCAGGTCTGTCCCGGCACTGTCGCTGGCGGAGGGGGGAAGGGAGAGGTCAAGGCACGACCCAGCAGCAAGTGGGTCAAGAGGACCTTCGGTCATTACCAGCCGTGGGGGTAAGAGAGGAGGAGCTCCACCACGAAGTACCCACCTGAGATAGACGTCCTCACTGCTCTCCTACTGAATGATGCACACACACACACACACACCACCACCACCCTCCTACCTCTCTCTCTCTCTCTCTCTCTCTCTCTCTCTCTCTCTCTCTCTCTCTCTCTCTCTCTCTCTCTCTCTCTCTCCTCTCTCTCTCTCTCTCTCTCTCTCTCTCTCTTCTCTGGGGGTAGGACATTGTTCTATCGCAGGTGTCACGGGAAATAGGACGTGGCCTCACGTCTATTGATACTACTGAACCCAGACGTGGTGACGCGTGGAAGAAGGCGTCGCCAAGACACTTGGTTGATGAGGAACGTGGGAGGAACATATGGTTACAATCGCAAGTGTTGGGCAACACGCCTCTAAGGATGGCCCGTATTCATTCCCACCACGCCAACACGCGACTCAGCTACCCCCTGCGCGCTGTCCGCTTCCCTTACAACGCGAGAATAGCTGGGATGTTCCGACCTGACCACACACACACACACACACACACACACAGGCGGCGCAGAGGCTGTCAAGTTCCCCCTTCTCAAACCCTGGCCCAGGTTGTTGTCTTTCCTTGCTGCCTCACAGTCAAGTGGGTCGCTGGCTGGCACTCAGTCAGTCAGTGTCATCATCTTCCCTCCACCTCCTCACTACCAATCACTCTCCTTCTTACGAACACTCAAGCCTCCTCTCTCTTATAATGCCCTCTGATCCTTCTTACTCCACACATACCACTTTCTTTCTATATATATATATACATTGTTGGAACCACTATTCCTTCAAACATACCCATTTTTGCTTTCCGATATATATATATATATATATATATATATATATATATATATATATATATATATATATATATATATATATATATCTGCCTTGTTAACGTTCAACCTCGACCTCAGCGACGAAGTGGGTCACAAAACTCGGACGCAAACAGTATCACACACAACAGTTCCATCTCCTCCTCCTCCCAGGCCGACGACAACACAGATGATAATGGCCCTCGAAAAACACCTCATCTTACCAGCAGAGCGCCAAGACCCCCCACCTGGTGGCAATGCAGTAAGCTTTAACCTGACCTATATTGCCAGAGGTCGTGGATCGCCGGCCCTCTCTGAATGTGGGGGAGATTTTCTACCAGGGTGAGCTGGTTGGGTCGCTCCCATGGTGGGCAATCTCCATCTCCTCCTCCTCCACCTCCTCCTGTGTGGGCAGGTCGATTCTCTCCCACTGTGGGTAGCTCCACTGTCTTCAACTGTGGGCGGGTTCAGTCCCTACCACTATGGGCAGACCGATTCTCTCCCACGGTGGCAACGTTTAATGACCGTGCAATGTGCCATAACTCTACTACTATTCATTTGCATACACACCACATCATGATCTGCAAACCTTGGAAAAGGTTACTGAAAGTCACCTTGGGGTTGGATGCACTTCCTGAATTACCCTGATCACCAACAAAAACATGCCTAACGAGCATACAATGTAATTTCATCAGAGAATAGTACTTACGCCTATATATCACTGTAGTACTTAAGATAAACCAGTGCATTAGTGTCTCAGTACAGTACTTGAGACAAACATAAGTCTCATATGTATTTCCTAAGTACGTGAAAACAAGAAAATCTCACAAAACCACACCAATACAGACGGAGCAAGAGCCATATCTCCTTAACAGCCAAAGAGCCAATACCAACAAGGAAAAATACAAAACCCTACATCTATAAAGACGTCAACCAGACAAACGCTTGGGGTAAGTAATACAGCAGCTCTACCTGGCCCTTTGTTGTAGCCAACGGGAGGAAAAATAACTGGACTAATTTATCATAGAGAAGCCACTTCACTCAACCACGTAGCGTGGGATCGTATGGTAACCTGCACAAGATGAACTACATCGTGTACCTGGGCGGACGCAATCATGCGTCTCATCCTCTCAATACGTAAGCTATCTTCTTCCCCGAAGACGATGTTGAACCTGCTTGTAAAATATAAAGAAATAAGTACTGAAAAATAAGTATATTCATATAAACACGAGGATCTGCATAGCCTTATGCAGGAGGTCAACTGACGTACGAGGCAAAAAAAAATAGTAGTAATATTTGCACAAGAAACAAATAAACAACAGGAATTCACTGGCATTATGGAGATGTATTTATATAAACACGAGAACAAATAAGCCAACGTTTACATCGCGAGAAATATATATATATATATATATATATATATATGGAATCATATCCTTCATATATGAATAAAAAGATCCTTTGAAGTTCTCTACGTAAAGAATCGAAAAATCTGCAGTAAAGCATAAAACCAGTATTCATGATGATCCATCCTAAGGTTTCACAGAAAAAAATAAAGTGTATCACGACCAAGGCAAAAAGCTGGGCCCACTGTACGTGTCTGGCCGCCGCTTCCCATAGTTTATGTATGAAGACCCGCCACACGAGGATTAACCATTATGATACCTCCTTTCCTCACACAGCTAAGCTGAATTCTCTTCACTCTTCCGTCTTTCCATAACCTTTCCACCATCAGGTATCAGGTCGACAGACGCCCCGAGGTGCTTAGATTAATCTTCGCTGCATCACCTCAGTTATCAAACTTATCGTATAACTTCTCAAAGCAAAAAGGCTAAGTCTGAGCAGCATTTCTGCCATTAGTAAACAAATTACGTAGAACCAGGTGACCAAGACTTTGTGACGCGAGCCCGACCTTTGACCCGGTCCTTGTGGGTCGAGGCACAGATCACGCTATCATACCCAGGGTTGTGCTGGAGGGTCGTCTGCTCCTGCCTCTGGGGTAAATATCCAGTAGGCACACACAACTCCTTCTCAAAATGCTTCGCGGACGACTACGTACGAAGGAAAATCCAAGCTAAGGCGCTTTCCTGATACGCACACTAGCAGCCAAGGCCTCCCATCCTCTGTGATGGAGAGAGAGGAAAGTCACGTCTACATGTTCCCCATGGTGGTCTATGCGGGGTCATGCGAACCCCTGCAGACCAGTCAGGAACTCTCTACGGACGTGGATGTGCCTCCTACCCGCGTGCATGACTCACATGCAAGCGAAGTTTAACCTTCCGTTGGAAACATATGCAAAACAGGAGGACCAGAGGGGGGCTCACACACACACACACACACACACAACTTGTGGCTCCACTGCATGTAAACATAGCCCAGCTACTGCTATGAAATATTTCATACCGGTACTCCTGGAGGCCGGACTCCTGAAGGCCGGACTCCTGAAGGCCGGACATTTGAAAAACACACGGCAAAACCCAGCTTAAACTTCCCAAGGACGACGGTACGACCCTTGAACGCACTGGTGCGACGACTGAACACGTCGGTGCGACCTTTGGGCTAGCACAACGGTACATCCACTGTGTCACACTGAGAAATCCACACGTCACACGGAGAAGTCCACTGTCACACTGAGAAATCCACCGTCACACGGAGAAGTCCACTGTCACACTGAGAAATCTACCGTCACACGGAGAAGTCCACTGTCACACTGAGAAATCCACCGTCACACGGAGAAGTTCACTGTCACACTGAGAAATCCACCGTCACACGGAGAAGTCCACTGTCACACTGAGAAATCTCCGGTCACACTGAATCTCGTCACACGAGAGAGAGAGAGAGAGAGAGAGAGAGAGAGAGAGAGAGAGAGAGAGAGAGAGAGAGGGACGGAGGGAGAGAGGACCGCGTCACCACGGAGCAAAATCACAGTCGCCAGCTTTCGTCTTCACCACAGCGGCGTCAACCGACGCTTGTCTCACCGCGCTGCTCCTCACGCCTGGAGGAGAAAACCACCATCTCCAGCTGTGTATGACAACTGGGAGGGAGGGGGAAGGGAAGCCAAGCTACTGACAGCTGCACCGGAAAACTGCAAGGCATTCGTAAGTGCAGCTGACACCTGGAAATGGTTTCCAGCTGTGTCTGACAACTTGGGGGAGGAGGAGGAGGAGGAGGACCATTTACAGCCGTACCTCGACAACTGGTAACCGTTTACAACTGCACCTGACAACTACAGGCCATTTACGGTGGAGTCTGGGCTACTGACAAATCATTTACAGCTGGACCTGACAGCTGCAGAGCCATTTACAGCTTCGCCTGAAAGATGGGAATGGTTTCCAGCTGTCTATGACGACTGTAAACCATTCACAGCCGTGTCTGACGACTGTAAACCATTTACAGCTGTGTCTGACGACAGTAAACCATTTACAGCAGTGTTTGACGACAGTAAACCATTTACAGCAGTGTTTGACGACAGTAAACCATTTTATAGCCGTGTCTGACAACTGTAAACCATTTACAGCCGTGTCTGACGACAGTAAACCATTTACAGCAGTGTTTGACGACAGTAAACCATTTACAGCCGTGTCTGACGACAGTAAACCATTTACAGCCGTGTCTGACGACAGTAAACCATTTACAGCCGTGTCTGTGACAAGTGGAAAACCATTTACAGCTGTACCTGACAACTGGAAACCATTTTAAGTCCCTGTCATTAACCATTCGGGAACGCGCTCTATCTGATCGCCATGAATTTCCACCTGCCAACACTTGGCCTCAGCAGCTCTGTCACTCGAAGCGATATCTCAATACCCGAAAGACCTCGCACACATGAGGGGGAAGGGGGATGTTATTCCATGTGTGGCGAGGTGGCGATGGGAATGAATAAAGGCAGACAGTATGAATTATGTACATGTGTATATATGTATATGTCTGTGCGTGTATATATGTGTACATTGAGATGTATAGGTATGTATATTTGTGTGTGTGGACGTGTATGTATGTACATGTGTATGGGGGTGGGTTGGGCCATTTCTTTCGTCTGTTTCCTTGCGCTACCTCGCAAACGCGGGAGACAGCGACAAAGCAAAATAAATAAATAAATAAATAAATAATATATATATATATATATATATATATATATATATATATATATATATATATATATATATTCTACAGGATGATGTATATAACTTAACCCGAATTTGAGGGAATTTGTAAAAGTTAATGAACATTAGATAGTCAGCTCCTCCCCAACCCCCGTTTTCTTTTGGTGTTGTCCTCTCCATGCCCAGTCATCTATCACCTCCCGCATCTTCAGCGTAGGCTAAACCCCGGCTCATCTTAGCCCTTCCGTCTCTTTAAGCCAGTTTACTCCCACCATCAGTTTTGTTAACGCCATCATCACTACCACTGTGTCCTGCCGTCACTTGCAACCCCTCTAGCTATCTTGCGCCTCCTCCATCTACCTTGTCTCTTACCCATTTAATCTTCCCGCTGCGTCTTGCTCCTCCTCCCATCCTTCGCGTACGTCATCTCTTTGATTCCTCATATTCATGCTATTGCCTCCACCTCCTTCCTTTGTGTATCCTCTCATCTGAACCCTCCACTCCAGCCCAAGGCTATCGTCCAGACCCCTCCTCCCTCCAGCCCAAGGCTATCGTCTAGACCCCTCCTCCCTCCAGCCCAAGGTTATTGTCCAGACTCTTCCTCCACTCCGGCCCAAGGCTATCGTCTAGACCCTCCACTCCAGCCCAAGGCTATCGTCCAGACCCTCCACTCCAGCCCAAGGCTATCGTCCAGACCCCTCCTCCACTCCAGCCCAAGGCTATCGTCCAGACCCCTCCTCCACTCCAGCCCAAGGCTATCGTCCACACCCCTCCTCCCTCCAGCCCAAGGTTATCGTCCAGATCCCTCCGCTCCAGCACAAGGCTATCGTCCAGACCCTCACCCCCTCCCCCTTCCTCCAGTCCTAGGCTATCGCCGAGACCCTCCCAAGCCCTTCTCCTCCTCCCCTGACACTTGGCTGTCACAAGCAACCTTCCCCATGTCTCCTCCCGAAACACAACCCCCCCAGGAAAAAAAAAAGGGGGGGACCCATCGCCACGGCAGAAGGTATTCTAACTCGACATCACGCATCAGTAATAAGATCCCAGACTCAGGGAGTATTCTCGTTCATCTTATAATGATAACAGTAATATCAGACGAGGAAAAACATCCACCATCGTCACGTTAACTTAAGGTAATCGCAAAGTAACCTGTAAAGCCACACTGGCGTTTATAATAATGGGACCTTTGTCATTTACACGACGTATCGGTGAGCTTAACACTGCACACTGTGACCCATGATTCACCAGGACTGGAAACCAAACCATGAATGACC